>NC_091307.1:4673858-4696358 GCF_038502225.1 Cherax quadricarinatus
TCATGAAGACTGGGGGAGGTCAAAGAAGACTGCAGAGCGAGTACAGGCTAGGGGGCCCTATAGAAGAAATTGGAAGTTTCTGTCAAAATGATAAGCTGTTGTTCTTCCTAGGATAACCAGAAGTATATAATATGGAGTGATGCCATATTTTCCCCTGATAGACAATCAAAATTCGTCAAAAAATGGATAATGGAGATCGTGAAAATAGTAACTCCTTGTTACGTGGGAAAGGGACGGAAAACCACTGCAAAATGGATATGGGGGAATGAATTTTCTTCCTTATTCCATATTAAATATTTTTTCCTATAAATGCTATGGTATGTAACATATGGTACAAATAGGGTCGCTGCCTTTTAATATAACTGTCCATTACCATGTTCTCGATTAATGTTATTTTTTTTTTAGGCAATCACCTGTAATCCACCTTCATCACATTTCAAATGCCTCTTGAGTTATTTATCAATTAATCATATAAGATGACGCTGACTATTACACTGCGTTATTATGTGTAAAGGACAACGCTGGAATGCGAAAAGGTTTATGTTGTTTATGGAATAACGACTAAGAGAGAGTCAAACATGTGTGGGCACATGTATTTGGCTAGAGCCTGTCTGCTAAACAAGAGTCGTCATTATGGGTCATTTTCATACATGGACAGATTAAACATTTTTATAGTTTTATGTGGACAGATTTAAAAGGGTTATAGTCTATCGACTAAGCGAGAGCCATTAACGATGTGGACAGATTTATCAAGTTTATACCCTATCGACTTCGCGAGATTAATTGACATATATGGACAAAAACTAGGTATACAATACAAGCTTCTATCAAATGTGTTATCCTCTATTTAACTTAGAAAAGCTCTGCAGACTTGCGTCATCGTCTACATACAACTGTGCTGCACGGGTACAGTAATATACTAGGAAAATGGACATATGTACAACTAATAAAATCTTTATTATGGCTACGTCTTACTCACCAGGAGTTCTGTCAACGAAACACGACGATATATGGACAAAGCTTCTTATCAGCGAGACAGCTACAATAAAACTCTTATTACCCGCCCATGTGTTCATTGATAGAACAGATATTGTCGACATTATTACCAAATAACAAATCGCTAGGAAAATGCTTATTTTTCCTCTTTGCTTGCTTGGCAGTTCGTAAGAGACGAGCTCGGCAGACATATTGGAGGCGCATATATATATATATATATATATATATATATATATATATATATATATATATATATATATATATATATATATATATATATATATATATATATATATATATATATATATATATATATATATATATATATATATATGTATATATATATATATATATATATATATATATATATATATATATATATATATATATATATATATATATATATATATATATATATATATATATATATGCAAATCAACCACTCTGAAAGAATAGAGAAATTCCAAGCGCTTTCGTGACTACTCACATTATCAAGGAACCATAGTTCCTTGATAATGTGAGTAGTCACGAAAGCGCTTGGAATTTCTCTATTCTTTCAGAGTGGTTGTTTTGCATATTTTGAAATCACCTGTTTACTGAGATCTTATTGCATATATATATATATATATATATATATATATATATATATATATATATATATATATATATATATATATATATATATATATATATATATATATATATATATATATATATATATATATATATATATATATATATATATATATATATATATATATATATATATATATATATATATATATATATATATATATATATATATATATATATATATATATATATATTAGTGCTAAATACTAAATTTTAAAAGAGGAACTTGTTTTTCTTGATTCTTATACAAGGTTTCGTGATCGATAATATTAGAACTACCTTCCTTTTCCTTGGATCAGACCTGATTGTTTCTCCAAGGGCTGTTTAGCTGTTACGGGTTTAGAGCTTCACCACGAGTTAATAACAAATATAAGAGTAAGCAACATGGAACGCCTTCACGCACACGCAGGAGAGGTACGATGAATTTCTAGGAGCAGGGAGAGACTGGACCTAGTTGCGATCAGCGTAGAGGCGGAACCAGGAGCTATGAATCGACCCTTGCAACCACAAATAGGTGAGTACACACACAGGCCAAGTGTCTAACGACAGGTGACCTTGACAATTAGTAACTACACAGGTTAGGTTAGGTAATGTTTGTCAGGAAACAGGATAAGTGCTTCCTGATGAGGGTCTTAGTCATATGATGACCCGCCACTGCATATTTTGGCTATCTGACCGATGCTTTCCGCTGATTATCGGTGCACCCCTTTAAAAAATATAATTATGATTATAACCATTTTTATTCCATAGTAACTACACACTCAAGCTTTATATATGAACATGTTCACCGTGTATACATGCTCACTTAGATATCAGAATGGAACTTAAATATCATCATACTACTCTTGGGGCGACACCGACACCGCTTTTGAATACGAGAAGGTGTGATGCAAGACTGAGTCAGTACTCAGTCAATGTCACCTGAGAAAATTCGTACACCGCAGCAGGAAATCAGCGTTCTTGCTGTCACCTATAAACTCTCAAGTGCCAATAAAAGCTTTTACTCTTATCAACAAGGACTTGGTACTCGAGCAGATTTTCTTTGTCAATTTTTTTTTTGTTGTGATTTCCGTAGACAATCAGAATTCTATATGTAGCGGGCAAAAGACTCAGGAAATGCCCCAAAATTTTGCTACCATATTTGCTGTTCTAAGAAGTATCATCCGTGTTGTACAAAGAGGTACCATCCTTGCTATAGTAGGAAGTACCATCCGTGTTATACTAGGAGGTACTATCTGTTCTGTGCTAGGAGGTAAAATCCGTACTGTACTGAAAGGCATCGTCTTTGCTGTACTAAGAGGTAACACTATAAACAACTAATTTTATAATAGAGTTTATCCCAATAATCCTGCTTAACACCATCCCTAGCATGAGACTTTCGAAAGCATTAATATGTACAGTGCTTGGAAAATGTTACAGAAATCTTTTATTTTGCTAACATTTATTTCATTTAATAAAACCAGCAAATATGTCAGTCATTTGTGCGAACCTACAGCAAAATAAAAGGTAGTAAATCCTTAGGAAAATGTATAACAGTTTTATCACATTCAGGACCCAAAGCATTAACGTAATCTCTTTTCAGACTCTTACTATTCCCGGATAAAGAATCAGAAGGCATGTAGTCTCTCAGATATTTTTAAGCGTAATCAATTACCTAGTAAATAAAACAACAGTGATCTGTTTTTTTCCCTCGTTGTACTTGTTGAAAAACTAAAACTAAGAAAATCTTTAATTAGCCGTTTGAATGACTCGTCAGTGCAGCTAGCCTTCCCTGTGACTGATGTTCCGAGTTACTGCTATTCGGAGTGACTGGTCGTTTGAGACTCAGGTGCCACACTGCCTCCACTGATGCTCAGTCGTATATCACGTGAGCAACTTTCCTTTTCCCTCCCCGGTGCACCCAGTCTATTTTTACTGACACTAACGAAGATTGAAGAAAAATAGTTTGACCAGTTTTTGCATCTCCAGTAAGTTAATAGTGCCTTTACGGCATTAAAATAATGATTGTCTGTTTTCTTTTTAATTTCTGCGCTTGTCAACTGTAAAGTTAACGCTTTATTATCTTTGGTTGGGCTTTACCGAGGCTTTATTGGAAGCTATATTTTTCTTTATCAGTGACGTGGATTATCGGGTATAAAACCTATCGAAAACACGATGATTACGTAGGCTGTGTATAACATGTGACCGGGCCAAGAATACATTAACCCCTAAAATAGTGATTAAATTCTCGTGTAAATAAACACAGGATTTGATCATTATTTGCAAAATCGCGTTTTATCAACAAAATTGTACGGATATCGTGAAAAAATCATTCGTATAGACATAAGACAGGTTGTATTCAACGGTCTGTACAAAAATCCCTGCTAGAAACCAGCAGCCTCTGCGAACTGAAGCCTCTTGCGGCTCTTGAAGTCTATTGTCCCAATCAGAGCCAAGTAATAGGCACTCTACAGAAAAATATAACTTCTTCCCAAATTATTTTAAAGACTCAACTTATAATTATTACCAAAAAAAATAGAAAATGTATTTATAGCGAATAAATCGTTCACAATAACAATAACATACATTGAAAGGCAACAAACGAGCGCATGAAGCATAATCGCCAGCTGGAAGCTAATGGTAGCAGCATCGTCCAGATTGCATTAGCATCGCCAGCTGTTACGACACAACGCGAGTAATCTCACCAGCAGCCATCTCGAGGGCCGTCCTACGCTAGTGTCCGCATTAGAGAAACAAGAATCGGGCGGGTGGGCGATCACATAGGACCCAGCCAGTGACATTTACCCAACTTGGCCCATCCCAGGGTCCGGTTAACCAGGGTCCTGGATTCACACTAATGCATAACAAGGTCGCTGGCTTTAAATTGGGTTAGGATTTGGATTTGCTCCTGAGGTTTAGTGAAGGAGAGAGTTTTGTGTACTTGAGCTCTTGCGCATTCACGAAAGATGATAGTGAAAATCATAGACAGACACAGATTATAACAGAGATAAAAATTCGAAGACAATGATATATGTGGACAGACAACAGCTTTCATTCCATATACAAAACAGGAAGGTTACGGTCTACTGTCCAACCTGCTTCATAGTCAGGCTGTACACAAACTTGAGGAGTCAGTTTGTTTCCTGTCGCCACTAGTGGTGAACTCATTGAGTTACATACACACTCATAGTCATTATATGACTTCTGTTGTGGAAATATTTTTGGAATAACGCGTCTAACGAGAATTTTGCTAAAATATCTGGCTACACTTCATGAGTTAAACGAGACAGGCAAAGACATGCAGGATGTGTTGCAGTATGCTTTAGTAAAATTTTATACGCCCAACCCAATAATACAATTTCTGATCACCTGGAAAGAAAACATGTAAAACCGTTAAGGTAAAACGAGAAAGGGAGAGAGAGAGAGAGAGAGAGAGAGAGAGAGTAGGAAAGTGAGAGGAAACGGACGAGTATAGCGAATTTTTTTCCAAGCATGGCTGGTACGGTAAGGACAGAGGCGTGACAGATACCACGGAGAGTTTTTGCCTATGGAATGAGAAGGCAATTGAGCGAAGCCAAAATAGACAGGAATGGTAACGAACAGCGCCATCCTGGGAAAAGTTGGGCAAGTGTGCAGTAAGCGGTCGTCGGGGGTATTGTAGCACCAGCATATCTGCCAAGGGGAAATGTACGTTACCAATATTGCTGCGGGGCAAAGTTAAGGAAATGTCCGAAAGTTGTTAGACAGCCATACCGCGGTGGAAATTAGTAAGCGCCACGAGTACTTTGTGATCATGACTGTATAGGGAGCACACACACTCACATACATAACTGTACATACAAACATACATATGCACACAGAATACGACTAATGCACCTACCTAAATACACGCACTTCTGCACGCACACACACACACACGCACACACACCTACACACACATATACATACACACACATACACACACACACATACACACACACACACATACACACACACACACACACACACACACACATGTCCAGAGATGGGACATAGAAACAAAGGGTCACAGTTGGAAGTTGAAGCTCAGATGAGTCAGAGGGATGTTAGGAAGTATTTCTGCAGTCACAGAGTTGTCAGGAAGTGGAATAGTCTGGAAAGTGATGTAGTGGAAGCAGGAACCATACATAGCTTAAAGACAAGGTATGATAAAGCTCATGGAGCAGGGAGAGAGAGAGAGAGGACCTAGTAACGATCAGTGAAGAGGCGGGGCCAGGAGCTGAGTTTCGACTCCTGCAACCACAATTAAGTGAGTACACATAGGTGAGTACACACACACACACACGCACACACACAGCAGTAAACTATAGACCAATGTCACTGACGTGTATAGTATGCAAAGTCATGGAGACGATTATCAGGAAGAGACTGGTGGAGCTCCTAGAACGGAAAAAGAATATAAACGCCAACCAGCACGGATTTATGGAAGGCAAATCCTGTGTCACAAACCTTCTGGAGTTTTATGATAAAGTAACAGAAGACACGAGAGAGAGGGGTGGGTTAATTGTATCTTTTTGGACTGCAAGAAGGCCATCGACACAGTTCCTCACAAGAGATTAGTGCAGAAGCTTGAGGATCAGTCGCGTATAACAGGAAGGGCACTGCAATGGATCAGATAATATCTGACAGGGAGGCAACAACGAGTCATGGTACGTGATGAGGTATCACAGTGGGCACCTGTGACGAGCGGGATCCCACAGGGGTCAGTCCTAGGACCAGTGCTGTTTTTGGTTTATGTGAATGACATGATGGAAGGGTTAGACTCAGAAGTGTCCCTGCTTGCAGATGATGTGAAGTTAATGAGGAGAACTAAATCGGATGAGGACCGGGCAGGACTTCAAAGAGACCTGGACAGGCTGGACACCTGGTCCAGCAACTGGCTTCTCGAATTTAACCCCTCAAATGCAAATACATGAATATCGGGGAAGGGCAAGAAGACCGCAGACAGAGTATATACTAGGTGGCCAAAGACTGCAAACCTCGCTCAAGGAGAAAGATCTTGGGGTGAGTATAGCACCGAGCATGTCTCCGGAAGCACACATCAACCAGATAACTACTGCAGCATATGGGCGCCTGGCAAACCTGAGAACAGCGTTCCGATACCTTAGTAAGGAATCGTTCAAGACTCTGTACACGGTGTACGTCAGGGCCATACTGGAGTATGCAGCACCTGTTTGGAATCCACACTTGATCAAGTACGTCGAGAAATTAGAGAAAGTGCAAAGGTTTGCGACAAGGTTAGTTCCAAAGATAAGGGGAATGCCCTACGAAGAAAGGTTAAGGGAAATCGGCCTAACGACACTAGAGGACAGGAGGGTTTGGGGAGACATGATAACGACATACAAAATACTGCGTGGAATAGACAAGGTGGATACAGACAAGATGTTCCAGAGAGGGGACACAGAAACAAGGGGTCACAATAGGAAGTTGAAGACCCAGATGAGTCAAAGGGATGTTAGGAAGTATTTCTTCAGTTATAGAGTAGTCAGGAGAAAAGACAGAAGGAACAGAGGGGGTGGAGGAGTGGCATTGCTGATCAAACACCGATGGAATTTTGATGAGCTGGAGAAAGGAGACAGCGGAGAAGAAAGTGATTACATAGCGGGAACGCTTCACTCTGGTGGTCCCAAGGTGATAATTGCAGTGATGTATAACCCACCACAGAACAGCAGGAGGCCAAGGCAAGAGTATGACGAGAGCAATAGAGCGATGGTTGACACACTGGCTGCAGTGGCGAGAAGAGCTCATGCATGCAGGGCAAAGCTCCTGATCATGGGCGACTTTAACCACAAGGAGATCGAATGGGAGAACTTGGAGCCACATGGGGGCCAAGATACATGGAGGGCTAAGATGATGGAGGTGGTACTGGAAAACTTCATGTACCAACACGTAAGGGACACTACAAGAGAGAGAGAGGAGAGGATGAACCAGCAAGACTGGACTTAGTATTCACCTTGAGTAGTGCAGATATTGAGGACATCACATATGAAAGACCCCTTGGGGCCAGCGATCATGTGGTTTTGAGCTTCGAATACACAGTAGAGCTACAAGTGGAGGGGGGAGCAGGAAGGCCAGGACAAATGAAACCAAACTACAGGAAAGGGGACTACACAGGAATGAGGATCTTCCTGAATGAGGTTCAGTGGGACAGAGAACTGGCAGGGAAGCCAGTTAATGAGATGATGGAATATGTAGCAACAATGTGCAAGGAGGCTGAGGAGAGGTTTGTACCCAAGGGTAACAGGAATAATGGAAAAGCCAGGATGAGCCCATGGTTCACCCAAAGATGCAAGGAGGCAAAAACCAAGTGTGCTAGGGAATGGAAGAAATATAGAAGGCAAAGGACCCAGGAGAAGAAGGAGAACAGTCGTAGAGCCAGAAACGAATATGCACAGATGAGAAGGGAGGCCAAACGTCAATATGAAAACGACATAGCAGCAAAAGCCAAATCTGACCCGAAGCTGTTATACAGCCACATCAGGAAGAAAACAACTGTCAAGGACCAGGTAATCAGGCTAAGGAAGGAAGGAGGAGAGACAACAAGAAATGACCGTGAAGTATGTGAGGAACTCAACAAGAGATTCAAAGAAGTGTTCACAGAGGAGACAGAAGGGGCTCCAGAAAGACGGAGAGGTGGGGTACACCACCATGTGCTGGACACAGTACACACAACCGAGGAAGAAGGGAAGAGGCTTCTGAGTGAGCTAGATACCTCAAAGACAATGGGGCCAGATAACATCTCTCCATGGGTCCTGAGACAGAGAGCAGAGGAGCTATGTGTACCCTTAACAACAATATTCAATACATCTATCGAAACAGGGAGATTGCCTGAGGCATGGAAGACAGCAAATGTGGTCCCAATCTTTAAAAAAGGAGACAGACATGAAGCGCTAAACTACAGACCAGTGTCACTGACATGTATAGCATGCAAAATCATGGAAAAGATTGTCAGGAGAAGAATGGTGGAACATTTAGAAAGGAATGATCTCATCACCAGCAGCCAACATGGTTTCAGAGACGGGAAATCCTGTGTCACAAACCTACTGGAGTTCTATGACATGGTGACAGCAGTAAGACAAGAGAGAGAGGGGTGGGTGGATTGCATTTTCTTGGACTGCAAGAAGGCGTTTGACACAGTACCACACAAGAGATTAGTGCAAAAACTGGAGGACCAAGCAGGGATAACAGGGAAGGCGCTGCAATGGATCAGGGAATACTTGTCAGGAAGACAGCAGCGAGTAATGATACGTGGCGAGGTGTCAGAGTGGGCACCTGTGACCAGCGGGGTCCCACAGGGGTCAGTCCTAGGACCAATGCTGTTTCTGGTATTTGTGAACGACATGACGGAAGGAATAAACTCCGAGGTGTCCCTGTTTGCAGATCGTGAAGTTGATGAGAAGAGTTCATTCGATCGAAGACCAGGCAGAAATACAAAGGGATCTGGACGGGTTGCAGACCTGGTCCAGCAACTGGCTCCTGGAGTTCAATCCCACCAAGTGCAAAGTCATGAGGATTGGGGAAGGGCAAAGAAGACCGCAGACGGAGTACAGTCTAGGGGGCCAGAGACTACAAACATCACTCAAGGAAAAAGATCTTGGGGTGAGTATAACACCAGGCACATCTCCTGAAGCGCACATCAACCAAACAACTGCCGCAGCATGTGGGCGCCTGGCAAACCTCAGAACAGCATTCCGACATCTTAATAAGGAATCGTTCAGGACCTTGTACACCGTGTACGTTAGGCCCATATTGGAGTATGCGGCACCAGTTTGGAACCCATACCTAGCCAAACATGTAAAGAAACTAGAGAAAGTGCAAAGGTTTGCAACAAGACTAGTCCCAGAGTTAAGAGGTATGTCCTATGAGGAGAGGTTAAGGGAAATCGACCTGACGACACTGGAGGACAGGAGAGATAGGGGGGACATGATAACGACTTACAAAATACTGAGAGGAATTGACAAGGTGGACAAAGACAGGATGTTCCAGAGACTGGACACAGCAACACGGGGATACAGTTGGAAGCTGAAGACACAGATGAATCAAAGGGATGTTAGGAAGTATTTCTTCAGCCACAGAGTAGTCAGGAAATGGAATAGTTTGGGAAGCGATGTAGTGGTGGCAGGATCCATACATAGCTTTAAGCAGAGGTACGATAAAGCTCATGGTTCAGGGAGAGTGACCTAGTAGCGACCAGTGAAGAGGCGGGGCCAGGAGCTTGGACTCGACCCCTGCAACCTCAACTAGGTGAGTACAACTAGGTGAGTACACACACACACACACACACACACACACACACACACACACATAAGATATGATAAGTCCAACTAGGCCAGAAATCAGTAATGCTTATCAAAATAGGTTAGGGAGCCGGGTCATGAGCCGAGGCTCGACCCTAGCAAACGCGAATATCACGAGGAACAAGTGAGAATCAGATGAGACATGATCATAATATACAAGATACTCGGGGCGGTGGCAAAGTGGTTGAAAACAATTAGGAAAATAGGAGACACAGGAACTAAATATCCTAGTGTATAAACCTCCTCCAGCATTAAGGGTAGATTATTATTATATTCAAGGCGAAGTGCTTAACCCCTAAGAGTCAGAACGTGAGTGAGCAGAGGCAATCAGGTATGATCCGAGGAAAGGGAAGGAATCTTCAACTACTCTGATAAACGGAATTAGGGTAGAAAGTACGTGGAATACGACGAGAAAATGACTGGGTCCAGGAGCTACATCTCATTCTATGGAAACACATACAGGTAAATGCAATTAAAACTTTGATAAATCTTCGAACTTAGGACGTTCTATTTAGGAAACGTTTCACCCACTGGATTTTTATCAGTGCAGTACAGAACATATGAAAATACAGTGGACAGAGGTCAGATAGGTTAAGTAGGGTGAGGTCCTGAAAAATTTGGTAGAGGTTTTGGTGCATATGTCACCTTATAGTGTTGCAGCTGGCGGGGTTGCATCAGTTAGCAAGTACTCCTGATGCGCTGAATTCCAGAGAATCTAAGCAGCCGTGTCGTATACTGCAATCCCATGCTGGAATTTATGTGATCCTATCCGGGGGAGGCGATAAGGTATACGTGCTCTTGACAGCCATAGTTTGGACCAGCGTTTAAAGGAGCACAAATATGGGTGCAGCAGGAACAATCAGAATAACACAAAAGTTTAATACACAGCAACTCCCAACCTGCAGGGAATCTATGTAAAAACAATCAGAATCTAAAATTCATCCTTGCCTAATCAGTTCTAACACACTAACTTTGGATATTTTTTTTTTATTTTCATTCTACTTCTTTCCTTGTGACTATTACCTGTCACGCCTGCCGTGACGCCTGACGATATACAATGAGGTAACCTTAGTAATCAAGGTAAACTATTTACAGAAGCGGCGTTGTCTCGAAAGTAAACCTGATCGCAGCTTCTGACACTGGTCCAACATTTTGGGAGATTCGTCATTTCAGGAATCCTTCTTAATTTCATGTTACCCCAGCAAGCACAAGGTGAGATAACGTATGCACCTGCACCTCTACATGGCCTTCCATGACCTAACCCCCACCTAACCTCACTTTGTGTCGACCATTGAGATATCTTGTAAATTCATACGACTGCAAACACAATAGGGCGAGCTTGTACAATCATAATTATATTATTAGCTGCAGTTTAATTTTGTGATTAGGAATCAGCACATCCACATACAAAAAAAAAAGTTACGTGTGTCCATTGTCTATTGACAAGTGTCTTTGATAAATGATAACTATTACACAAAATTAAATTGTCGCCAATATAATTATGATCATAATACATTCTTTGATGGCATACCATACAGTATGCATAGGAGTGAATGCCATTAATATACCAGTGGAGCTAGATGTTCTAGTATTTGAGGAGATCCATCTTTATTATTATTATTATTATTATTTTTATTATTATTATTATTATTATTATTATTATTATTATTATTATTATTATTATTATTATTATTATTATATTCAGGGATGTACTAAACCGTTAAGGATTAATCAGCGTCCTCTGGAACATGAAATAATTACGCATGATCCTAAATCCCTATGTCCATCATTGGGATTTAGACACTTCCCTTTCAGGGAGATCGATCTTTAGCATCTGGACCATAGATTCCCTTGCTAATATCGTTTTGCTACCATGGAGAAGCTGTGGCTATAAGGGGTATGAGAACAGATGTACCACGAAAGCTCCGTTGTTGTGGTAAGAGACACTAGGTAGGATCACAGATGGTGACGCAGACACAGACAAGTCATGGAGGTGCGGCTGTAATAATTTATGTGATATATCAAGGTATGATATTAGTGTAAACATATGATACCAGATATTATAAGCAAATATTTTAAATTTTCTTGTAACAGATAAATTATAAATAGTAAATGTATACCCAGATGGACTCATGGTAATCTCTTTTGGTTGCTAATACCTAGTAATTTTGTGCACCTGTGCTCCTGCGATAACATCTACAAGATGGCTATAAGTGGAAAATAAACTAGCTACAGCTGTCGACGTGATGGATACAGAGTGAACAGTAAACTAACCGTTACTGTCCACAGGATGGGTATGGGGTGAACAATAAACTAACGCTTCGGCGACAAAGTCAAATCGAGATTAGATAGTGTATAAGGTAGGCAGAAGAGGCAGTGAACAGACCAGTAGGTAAAAATACAGACAAAACAACTCGAGCCTTTATTATAACAATGTTTTGCTCTTGGAAAAATTGTCTTTCGCTGCTTTATATGTCCTGTCATCCAATGTGTACGGTGTGTGGCAGACTGCACAGAACTAGCAAGAACTGGAAGAGCTACCGCCCTGTTCTCCCACATTCGTATTCCCGTCATTACTGCTACGCTGAGTCAAGTGGGACCTCGGCTTGCTGGGGTTTAGTTAGGAGTCTTGCCTTCTCCGGGCCGGCTCTTCGCTTTTCCAGCGCTCAGTCGGGCCTAATTAATTGAGACTTTGCAGTGAACAGCTATAATGTGAGCTCTGTAGTGCTTATGTATGCCCGTGAAGCACGCCAGAAGAGAACATTAATTAAGAACTCGGGTGAAGCCGATGCTCATCTTATCGTTTCTTCTCACGTGTCTGTTCAGTGGCAACATTCCGTGGTGGTGAGTATCAGAATGGATGTATTGTTATAGTATCATACGAGAAGCTGATCCTCGGTCAGTTACATCATAATACCTATTATTCAGCCAGTACGTTTTAAATTATTATTAAAAGGCGATACCCACTGATAGGTGAGTGACAGAACGATAACGTCCCGCATGAATTCCTACCATGTTATACACCTGCACGACGCTCCTCCATGTTAACCATACCCCGCACGTCCGCACAGTTTCCTTCTGCTCTCTACTATCGCTCTGTAGACTTGTGTTTTCCTCAGCTTTCACACTGTTTTCGTTTATCGTTCTCTATCACTTAGTGTCTTTTACCTTCGTAATCACCCTCTTGACTCGCTTTACCTTCATTTTCATCCTCTTGATATATTTTACCTACACTATCACCCTCCTGACTCATTTTTCTTTCGCTATCACCCTCTTTTGTTTTCGATTTTTTTCTTTGCAATTGGCCTCTAGGCATTGTGTCGTCGTCTATCGCTCTGCACGTGTCCTTGTTCCTTGTTCACCTTCTCTCTATTAAATTATTTACACGATTTAATTTACAAAGTTAAACTAATTCGTGACACCATCATTCGATTTGTTTGAGTAGATAAGTTTTTATTGTGACAACATTTTACTCAGGGTAAAGCTTTATTAAAAGCTTTATAAAAGCTTTATAAAAAGCTCTACCCTGAGATATACTGGCGTAACGCCAGTATATCCAGAAGACTGAGACACTTATGCAACATATAGGAATCTTTATTGAAGAAACGTTTCGCCACACAGTGGCTTCATCAGTCCAATACAAAGCAGAGAGGTGTAAGGAGGGAGGAGTTTGAGGTAATCAGTCCCTCAACCTGGAGTCGATGTGTTTAGCCCATCAGTCTTGCAGAAAGTACAGTATAGGGCCAGAGAAGTGGCTTATATACTGTAGTCAGGTGCTTCGACTCACCTGACTACAATATATAAGCCACTTCTCCAGCCCTATGCTGTACTTTCTACAATATTGATGGACTGAACACATCGATTCCAGCCTGAGGGACTGATTACCTCAAACTCCTCCTCCTTTCTGCTTTTTGCTTTTTTACATAAGTGTCTCAATCTTCCACATGTCGGTTTTCAAAACCGTTTATCACCAGTATATCCAGTTTCGATATTTTACTCATTTCTTTACGCTCCACACTTATTATATGTACTTATTAACTTTACACTCTTTATGTCAGGCTATTAATAGCATGAACTCAGAGTACTGCTGCCTAGTAACCGTTCTGTCACATTCACCTCTATCTAAACTCCCCTCTGCTCGCTACTAAAAAACAGTCTCCCAGTTTTCGCTCCTGCCACTGATCCCCTTTGCCATTCAGTCGTTACCCGATATTTGCAACTGTAAAGCTCCTGCCTCACAATCGTCGCTTCCATCACTAAGCCTTTCGTCATCCAGGTGTCTTCTCGATATTGAGCATTGTAAAGCTCTTGTAGCAAAGTCGTCGACTCTATGATCACCATTCCCTCTAATACCCGGTTCGCCCATTTGTCGTCTTTAAATTCATCACTTTGAATCCCTGAGAAGTGGCCGCTATATTCACCTGTTGCTAGTCGCTGTCCCTGTCATTAAGCCACATGACAAACATTATATACCTAGTTGTCACAGCTCGCTCTACTAAATCCCCAATATTAGCTTGAAGCTCTAATTCCGTTTCTTCTAACAACATATATAATCACAGCTATTTCTATATATTTTAAGAACAGTGTGTCATTATGTACAATAAAAATTCTGCATAGGTTTCGGATGTTTTATTTTAGTTGTATCTTCTGTAATACCATCTACAGCCCTTCACAATGTTCAGGTGATCTATCTGTATACGAGATTTTGCTATTCTGCTATTCTTAGTTTATTCGCTGGAGTCGGTTCTGTAGCGGGATACCGGAAAGGTGTGTCCAAACCTCCGTTTCTTAAGAAACTTCTAGGCGCTCTTTTCCTATGCACACACACACACACACACACACGCACACACACACACACACACACGCACACACACACACACACACACACACACACATATACACATACACACACACATTCACACACATACACACACATAAACACATATACACACACATACATACATATACACACACGTACACACGTACACACACATACATATACACACACACATATACACACATACACACACATACACACACATGCACACACTTATACACACACATATACACACACATACACACACATATACACACACATACACACACATACACACACATACACACACATACACTCTTTCCTCTCCTAGAAGCATTCTCTTCATTCCCCTTTCCTTCTTCTCTGCCTTTTTTTTATTTTCTTCTTCCACTTCCTTTTTCCTCATAGTCTTTTTCTTCTTTCAAGAGTTGGCAACGCGCCTCCTCTCTTGCCTCTGCCATTTTTATGACCCCATATCTCATATCTTCCCTCTCATCCCTCTCCAGTCATCCTCACTCACCGCTCCATCCACTTCTGGGAGAAGATCCTTGATACGCCGTTTTGGAAATATTATTATTGGACTCAGCAATATCATTAATAAGTAGTACTGATTGTTGTAGGTTTTAGGCTGTATTTTGTAGATTTTTGCTAATGAAGGGAATGTATATAGTGGTTGGAGGCTGTTATAGGTTGCTATTTTGTAGGCTGTTATTGCAGTTGTAAGTTATTGAAGTTGTAGAATGTTGTTGCAGGGTGTAGCCGTTGCAGGATGATGTTTTTACTAGATGAGCGTTTCAAGTTGTTGCTGGTCGTAGTCATCATCATTATCTTGCAATTTCCACGGGTTCTCGTGATCCTTGAGTGTATCGGCAATTCACATTTTCTCAAAAAATATTCAAGCCAAAAAAAGTAAAAAATCTTTGAAAAAAAAAAATACCTCTCGTAAAAAAAAATAACTTGAAACTGGTGAAATCTGTAAGCAGAGTGCCTGGCCACCTTGAAATATTCGCTTGAAAAAGACGCCCTTTGAAATGTCTCTTTGTATAATTTCCTCGTTCGCTTAAAAGTATCATGAACCTATAAAATATGCTTCGACTTCAACCTAGGGTTTCGCAAGCTTTTCTTCAGTGAGCATTCCTTTCCTCCTTCAAGAACGCTTTAGAGACCAGCTCCATTAGAATTCCCTGTCACTTGAAGAATCCCGAGTATATTTTATATAATAGAAAAGCGTTTTTTTCCCTTTCGTTAAAAAAATATCTGAATTTCCAAGTCAACAAGAAACGAAGGGAGAGTTTTTCAAAGTCTTTCTTTCATGGCATGTCAAAAGAGACTTCAGCTGATGTGGAAATTTCTCCTGACACGCGTCAGCTTTTCTGAATTCCGTTTTTGGTCATTTTAACGATTGCCATAGTGACTCTGCTCTCTTATACTGGAAAAGTCAAAGTGTTTGAAAAGTATGTGTTGAGTGATGTACAGTAAATGTGTCCAAGATCGGTATTGCGAGACGTTGGAGTAGTGGAGAATTTAATGGCGTCGTACAAAACAAAATAAATGAAAGTGCACAGGCCTGAGTGATGTTTTAAGAAAGCTAGTTGTATGAAGTGTTAATTGAGTGATGGTTTAAGGAAGCTGGTTGCATAAAGTATTGACTCAGTGATGTTTTAAAGAAGTTGGTTGTATGAAGTGTTCATTGAGTGATGATTAAAAGGAACTTGGCTATGTGAACTGTTTACTGAGTGATTTAAGCTGGGCAGCTTTGTTTACAAGCAAGCTTTTGAAGCATTTATGGGCGAGTGGTGTAGAGCATCACTAGAGAACCTAGGCAGTCTCCATGTAGTGGGTTCGAATCCTGCTGCGATTCTTCTCTGCATATACCCGCCTGTTTCTGCGTGGTTCATTAATACAGAAATCGCTAGTGAGATCAGAGCATAAAGGAGGAGAATGAAAAAGCTTGAAACCATACTTGAGACCCACTGATGTGCCCGGGCTGGGAAGAAACATGGTTTGTAAAGCAAGCTGCCCAGCTTTTGAAGCATCTGTGGGTGAGTGGCGTCGCTTAGGGAACCTTGCCGGTCTCCATCTAGTGGGTTCGAATTCTGCTGCGATCCTTCTCTGTACATACCCGCCTGTTTCTGCGTGATGCATTGATATATATATATATATATATATATATATATATACATATATATATATATATATATATATATATATATATATATATATATATATATATATATATACATATACATCTTCTTTGTTCTTCCCCAATCTTCATGACTTTGCACTTGGTGGGGTTGAACTCCAGGAGCCAATTGCTGGACCAGGTCTGCAGCCTGTCCAGATCCCTTTGTAGTTCTGCCTGTTCTGTGTGTGTGTGTACTCACCTACTTACCTACTTGTGGTTGCAGGGGTAGAGACTCAGCTCCTGGCCCCGCCTCTTCACTGATCGCTACTGGATCCTCTCTCTCTCTGCTTCCTGAGCTTTGTCATACCTCTTCTTAAAACTATGTATGGTTCCTGCCTCCATTACTTCACTTGCTAGGCTATTCCACTTGCTGACAACTCTATGACTGAAGAAATACTTCCTAACGTCCCTGTGACTCGTCTGAGTCTTCAGCTTCCAGTTGTGACCCCTTGTCCCTGTGTCCCCTCTCTGGAACATCCTATCTCTGTCCACCATGTCTATTCCCCGCAGTATCTTGTATGTCGTTATCATGTCTCCCCTGACCCTTCTGTCCCCCAGTGTCGTCAGTCCGATTTCCCTTAACCTTTCCTCGTACGACATTCCTCTGAGCTCTGGGACTAGCCTTGTTGCAAACCTTAGTACTTTCTCTAACTTCTTGACGTGCTTGACCAGGTGTGGGTTCCAGACTGGTGCTGCATACTTTAGTATGGGCCTAACATACACAGTGTACAGTGTCTTGAACGATTCCTTATTAAGGTATCGGAACGCTATTCTCAGGTTTGCTAGGCGCCCGTATGCTGCAGCAGTTATTTGGTTGATGTGTGCCTCCGGTGATGTGCTCGGTGTTATGGTCACCCCAAGGTCTTTCTCCCTGAGTGAGGTCTGTAGTCTTTGTCCACCTAGCCTATACTCTGTCTGCGGTCTTCTTTGCCCCTCCCCAAACTTCCTGACTTTGCATTTGGCTGGATTGAATTCGAGAAGCCAGTTACTGGACCACATGTCCAGCCTGTCCAGGTCTCTTTGCAGTCCTGCCTCATCCTCATCCGATTTAATTCTTCTCATCAACTTCACATCATCTGCGAATAGGGACACTTCAGAGTCTATTCCTTCCATCATGTCGTTCACATATATCAAAAATAGCACTGGTCCTAGAACTGACCCCGCTCGTCACAGGCGCCCACTGTGATACCTCTTCACGTACCATGACTCGTTGCTGCCTCCCTGTCAGGTATTCCCTGATCCATTGCAGTCCCCTCCCTGTTACATGCGCCTGATCCTCCAGCTTCTGCACTAATCTCTTGTGGGGAACTGTGTCAAAGGCCTTCCTGCAGTCTAGGAAAACGCAATCTACCCACCCCTCTCTCTCGTATCTTACTTCTGTTACCTTGTCATAAAACTCCAGGAGGTTTGTGATACAAGATTTGCCTTCCATGAACCCATGCTGGTTTTCATTTATAATCTTGTTTCTTTCCAGGTGTTCGACCACTCTCCTCCTGATAATCTTCTCCATGACTTTGCACACAATACATGTCAGAGACACAGGTCTGTAGTTTAGCGCCTCGTTTCTGTTTCCTTTCTTAAATATGGGGACTACATTAGCTGTCTTCCATTTCTCAGGTAGTTGCCCAGTTTCAAGGGATGTGTTGAAGATTGTGGTTAGAGGCACGCACAGCATCTCAGCTCCTTCTCTAAGGACCCATGGGGAGATGTTGTCCGGTCCCATCGCCTTTGAGGTGTCAAGGTCACTTAGGAGCTTCTTCACCTCCTCCTCAGTTGTTCGTATGTCATCCAACACTTGTTGCTATATTCCCTCTTGATGTTCCCTTCTGTGCTGTCTTCCCACAGCCCCTCCTGTCTCTACTGTAAAAACTTCCTTAAATCTCCTGTTCAGCTCCTCACATACCTCCTGATCATTTCTTGTGAGTTCTCCACCTTCTGTCCTTAATCTCATCACCTGGTCTTTGACTGTTGTCTTCCTCCTTATGTGGCTATACAACAGTTTCGGGTCAGTCTTGATTCTCGATGCTATATCATTTTCATACTGTCGCTGGGCCTCCCTCCTTACCTGTGCATACTCATTCCTGGCTCTGCGACTGATCTCCCTATTTTCGTGTGTTCTCTGCCTTCTGTACTTTTCCATTCTCTATTTCACTTTGTTTTTGCCTCCTTACACCGTCGGGTAAACCAGGGTCTCGTTCTGGTCTTCCCGTTGTTACTGTTGCCCTTGGGAATAAACCTTTCCACTGCCTCCTTGCATTTTGTTGTTACATATTCCATCATTTCATTTACTGGCTTTCCTGCCAGTTCTCTGTCCTACTGGACCTCCCGCAGGAAGTTCTTCAACCCTATGTAGTCCCCTCTTTTATAGTCAGGCTTTTCCCATTCAACTCTTGTTATTCTCTCCACTTGCAGCTCTACTATGTATTCAAAGCACAGAACCACGTGGTCGCTAGCTCCTAGGGGACTCTCATACTTGATGTCCTCAATGTCTGAGCTGCCCAGGGTGAACACAAGGTCCAATCTTGCTGGTTCATCCTCCCCTCTCACTCTGGAAGTGTCCTTAACATGTTGGTGCATGAGGTTTTCCAGCACCACGTCCAACATCTTGGCTCTCCATGTTTCGGGACCCCCATGTGGCTCCAGGTTTTCCCAGTCAATCTCCCTGTGGTTGAAATCCCCCATAACCAGCATCTTTGCTCTGCTGGAGTGAGCTCTTCTTGCCACCTCAGCAAGTGTGTCCACCATTGCTCTGTTGCTCTCTTCATATTCCTCTCTTGGCCTCCTGCAGTTCTGTGGTGGATTATACATCACTGCAATGACCACTTTGTGTTCCCCAGACTGAAGTGTACCTACTATGTAGTCTCTTTCTCCCGTCTCATCTATGCCTTCCATTTTCTCGAATTTCCATCTGTTTTTTACTAGCAGAGCAACCCCACCTCTCCCCCTGCCCTTTCTATCTTTCCTCATGATCTGGTATCCTGGTGGGAATGCATCTGTTATTGTCTCCGTGAGTTTTGTTTCTGTAACTGCTATGATGTCTTGGGACTTCTCATTGATTCTTTCTTGCCATTCCTCATGTTTATTCGTTAATCCATCTGCATTTGTGTACCAAACCTTCAACTTCTGTTCTAATACTGAAACTGTGGTGCGGGGGGTGGGAACAGAGGGATCTGTGTGTGATGGTTGGTTTGGATTGTTCGGTTGCCTTGGGGGTGTCGTGGCTGGGGTCCTTCTGCAGGTGTTTCTGGGGGGTGTGCTTGTCCTTCCATTTGATCCTGGGTTATTCTGCTCTCCTTTTTCATTTCCTCCCATTTCTCCTTTCGTTTTTGAACTCTCTCTTTCATTGTCTTCCTTTCGTCCTGTGTTCTGTCTCGATCGAGGTACACACTCCGGAACTCCTGCTTGCCTCTCAGCCGTGCTTTCTCCTGCAGGATCATGGTTCGGGTTGATTCTGCCTTGAAAATTACTTTGAGAGGCCGATTCCTTTTCTTTGTGAACCACCCAATTCTCCGAAAATTTGCCACCTGGGTCATGTCCCCCTCGCCTATCACCTTCATGATATCTTCAATCACTTTTTTCTCCTGCTTTCTTTCATCATAAGTTTCCCCTTTAGCTTCGTCTAGCCCATAGACAAACACGGATCTCTCCCTTTCCACCTCCCACTGTGACTCCCATTGCATCCTCTGATGTGTTTTAGTTCCTTCCCGTGGAGTGTTCCTTCCTTCAGTCCCTTCCCTAGTTATGGCCCCTATGCTTCTTGGTTTGTCCTTTCTGCTCACCTGTTCCTGGCCCCCACAGGTATCTGGTAGGGTCCCTGCACATGTCCTAGTTCCTTCAATGTCTTCCATCCTCTCATTCTGTCCTAGTGTGCTCCCTGTCTTTGTTTTGGCCCCATGTGGGTTTGACAGGACCTCTGCATACAGTTTAGTTTCCATGCTTCCTTCAGACCTGTTGTCTGTGTCTTATGTAGCCATTGCCGATGCTGATTCTGTAATATCTTTGTCTCTGTGCTGTTTCAGATGTCTCTGCTCCTCTTCTAATCTCTCTATCTTGATTTCTGCTGCTCTGGCCTGTTGCTTCCACCTTCTGCATTCTTCTGCTAACCTCTCTTCCATCTTCCTTTCCAGCTCATCTAGTCTCCTTCCCCACTCTTCCTCCCTTTTTTTGAGCTCTGCCTCCCGTTCCTCCCTCCCAGATTCGTCCTTGGAGCCCCTTGTCCTCATCCTGGTTCTAGGTTCCCCCGTTGCTCCACAGAAGGGGGGACTGGCGGTTAGGGGGAGAGAATAGACAGGAGGAGAGGGGATGGATGGTTGTGGGGGAGGGGGAGGATGTTTATTGGAGGGGTAGAGATAGTTGGGGGAGGGGGTTAGATGGTTTGAGGGAGGGGTAGGTGGCTAGGGTTAGGTGGTTAGGGAAGAGGGAGAGGTGGTTAGGGGAGGGGGGAGTACGTGTTTGAGAGAGAGAGGGGATGGATGGTTATGGGGAAGGGGGAGGATGGTTATTGGAGGGAGGGAGGTAGTTGGGGGGTTAGATGGGTTGGGGAGGGGTTAGGTGGTTTGGGGGAGGGGGAGGTGGCTAAAGTGAGGTGGTTAGGAAAGGGGGAGAGGTGGTTAGGGGAGGGGGGGTATGTGTTTGTGTCAAGTGGTGGAGGGTGTGTGTGTGTGTGTGTGTGTGTGTGTGTATGTGTGTGTGTGTGCGTGTGTGTGTGTGTGTGTGTGTGTGTGTGTGTGTGTGTGTGTGTGTGTGTGTGTGTTTGTGTGTGTGTACTCACCTAATTGTACTCACCTAATTGTGGTTGCAAGGGTCGAGACTCAGCTCCTGGCCCCGCCTCTTCACTGATCGCTACTGGATCCTCTCTCTCTCTGCTTCCTGAGCTTTGTCATACCTCTTCTTAAAACTATGTATGGTTCCTGCCTCCACTACTTCACTTGCTAGGCTATTCCACTTGCTGACAACTCTATGACTGAAGAAATACTTCCTAACGTCCCTGTGACTCGTTTGAGTCTTCAGCTTCCAGTTGTGACCCCTTGTCCCTGTGTCCCCTCTCTGGAACATCCTATCTCTGTCCACCTTGTCTATTCCCCGCAGTATCTTGTATGTCGTTATCATGTCTCCCCTGACCCTTCTGTCCTCCAGTGTCGTCAGTCCGATTTCCCTTAACCTTTCCTCGTACGACATTCCCTTGAGCTCTGGGACTAGCCTTGTTGCAAACCTTTGTACTTTCTCTAACTTCTTGACGTGCTTGACCAGGTGTGGGTTCCAGACTGGTGCTGCATACTCCAGTATGGGCCTAACATACACAGTGTACAGTGTCTTGATCGATTCTTTATTAAGGTATCGGAACGCTATTCTCAGGTTTGCCAGGCGCCCATATGCTGCAGCGGTTATTTGGTTGATGTGTGCCTCCGGTGATGTGCTCGGTGTTATGGTCACCCCAAGGTCTTTCTCCCTGGTGAGGTCTGTAGTCTTTGTCCACCTAGCCTATACTCTGTCTGCGGTCTTCTTTGCCCCTCCCCAATCTTCATGACTTTGCATTTGGCTGGATTGAATTCGAG
>NC_091307.1:4701358-4716358 GCF_038502225.1 Cherax quadricarinatus
AGAAGCTAGAGCATCAGGCGCATAAAACAGGAAGGGCACTGCAATGGATCAGAGAATACCTGACAGGGAGGCAACAACGAGTCATGGTACGTAATGATGTATCACAGTGGGCACCTGTGACGAGCGGGGTCCCACAGGGGTCGGTCCTAGGACCAGTGCTATTTTTGGTATATGTAAACGACATGATGGAAGGGTTAGACTCAGAAGTGTCCCTGTTTGTAGATGATGTGAAGTTAATGAGGAGAATTAAATCAGATGAGGACCAGGCAGGACTTCAAAGAGACCTGGACAGACTGGACACCTGGTCCAGCAAATGGCTTCTCGAATTTAATCCTGCCAAATGCAAAGACATGAATATCGGGAAAGGGCAAGAAGACCACAGACAGAGTATAGGCTAGGTGGCCAAAGACTGCAAACCTCACTCAAGGAGAAAGATCTTGGGGTGAGTATAACACCGAGCATGTCTCCGGAAGCACACATCAACCAGATAACTGCTGCAGCATATGGGCGCCTGGCAAACCTGAGAACAGCATTCCGATACCTTAGTAAGGAATCGTTCAAGACTCTGTACACCGTGTATGTCAGGCCCATACTGGAGTATGCTGCACCTGTTTGGAACCCGCACTTAATAAAGCACGTCAAGAAACTAGAGAAAGTACAAAGATTTGCGACAAGGTTAGTTCCAGAGCTAAGGGGAATGTCCTATGAAGAAAGATTAAGGGAAATCGGCCTGACGACACTGGAGGACAGGAGGGTTTCGGGAGACATGATAACGACATATAAAATACTGCGTGGAATAGACAAGGTGGACAAAGACAGGATGTTCCAGGGAGTGGACACAGAAACAAGAGGCCACAATTGGAAGTTGAAGACACAAATGAGTCAGAGAGATATTAGGAAGTATTTCTTCAGTCATAGAGTTGTCAGGCAGTGGAATAGCCTAGAAAATGACGTAGTGGAGGCAGGAACCATACACAGTTTTAAGACGAGGTTTGATAAAGCTCATGGAGCGGGGAGAGAGGGCCCAGTAGCAACCGGTGAAGAGGCAGGGCCGGGAGCTAAGACTCGACCCCTGCAACCACAAATAGGTGAGTACACATACACTCGCCAAGAGCTGAGACTTGACCCCCATAACCATTTATGAGTACGCATACTCAAATTCTCTCTCTCTCTCTCTCTCTCTTTCTCTCTCACACACACACACACACTCACTCTCTCATATTAAGTGAGTAAAGTCTCTTCAGGATAGGGAGAAGTAAAACCTATCACTTGAAAAGACTCCATTTGTGAGCAAAATACGAATGAAATCTATCGCTCGTTCTCAATACCTGGAACTGAAAGCCTTCTCAACTTCGTATATTTTACCCCTTTTTATCAAGTGATTTATTCCGTGCTGGCAAGGAGAAAAGATACAAAAAACTAAAAGCTCTAATAATTCATTGCAGTAAATGAGCCAATGAATGTCATCAATTGGCCGAGATTTCGGCCACATAAGCTTCGTGATACTTATACAAGGAGGAGCATTATTCTTCTGTTCAGTGGGAAACACTAAATTCGTGAGGTGGGAAAGTGGGCCCATACAGCTCCTGTTGACTGGGAAGTAATCAGATTTGATCCATCGAGTGCAGTTCAGATTAATGGAATCTAGAGTCATTCATCAGCATCAAGAAATCCCTTTGAGGAAAAGGAAGCAGGAAATTAATTACAGTGGACGTCTATTTACAGTGAGTGTTATGGCAATAAATAACTTACTTAGTATTCGACCCCCCATGTTTTTTCCCGATTACTACCACTCAGGGATCAATTTTTTTTTTTGTGAAACACTTGTATTTTCTGCAGTCTGGTTTCTCTGTCGGCATCTACTTTCCTCTCCGTCATCCACTTTCTTCCCCGCTTTCCTTCCTCATCGTGTCTCCTCCCCACTGTCACTTTCTTCCTTACTACCACTTCCTATAGGTGGGGGTTTCATGACAGGAAGAGCGTAAGGGTAATGTGACCATAATTCAGCGCTGGCTGGAATGAGATTTTGGTATAGATGTGATGGTACAGAAGTGATGGCAGAAAGAATGGGTAGCATTAAGGAACGTGAGGATGCAAAAACCTTAAGAAAAAACAATCAAAGATATTATACTAGCATGAAGGAGCCTTAAGAAAGGATTATCATGAAGGTTCAACCTTATCTTCAGCTGAAGCAGCCAGTTGTACATAAATTGTTTTTCAACCATTTCCGCATGATTGAAATTTCAAGAAAATTGGAATATTTGTTATCCTCGATTTGGTTAGGATACATGAGATTACAATACATTAGGTTGGTTAAATTAATGCATATTAATCCGCATTTTCGTAAAAAAATCCCGACAGTAACGTAATGATTATAAAAAGAGAAAAAGACGGATGACTTACATCTGGCAGCGCAGGATGCACAATTAAAATTTCGTGAGTACATTTCCATACGTTCGGTAAAAAAAACTCGAGGACGGACTGGAAGGTTGATAAAATATACGTTTGAGAAAAGTTGGATGCGCGAAATACCTGTCTTGCATTGGCCAGTATTCATAATGCAGCGCATCGTCGTGGTGTTTTGGTATAGGCTGTTGATGTTTCAAGTAATCAATATTGGCTAGTCGCTGTTAAGGATAGGTGGGATAAGCTGATGGTGGTTTAGGGTAGGTCCGAAGGATTGAGAGAGTTTTAAGATAGATGGGATGAGAAGATGGAAGGGAAGACAGAGGACGAGTAAGATGCTGGGATGAATGTGGAAATAAAAGGGTTGAAGTGCTTGATTACGAGGTGATAAGAGTGAGGAAGTAAAGTGATTGAGAAGTTAGAGTGAGTGGTGCAGTGAATTGTGAGGGAAAATGAGGGAGGGATGTGGAAAAGAGGATGAAGCGGTGCGATGGAGAATAGGGATGGAAAGGGAGCGAGAGCGAGGCTCTGACCCCTTGATAGAATATCAGTGGACCTGAAAATTTACTCTTTGTGTCTCGCAAATCTCTGCTTCTTTATGGAGCAGTTTTTATTAACTTTATTAATCGAGTGCTGGGAAGAAAAGGGAAAGAGAGAGAGAGAGAGAGAGAGAGAGAGAGAGAGAGAGAGAGAGAGAGAGAGAGAGAGAGAGAGAACGATTGGAACGATATGGAACACATTCGTACAGCATAATGATGTCAACGAGATAAAGTCAGTTGATCAAATGAAAATGCTGGCCCACAGATGGCTCCAACTTTATCCTGTTCCCTACTTGCATGTCTCATAACAATAAAAATGCTTTCAAATGAGCTGATGTAGGTAACAGCTCTTAGCTTGCCAATAAAGTTAGGAATCCTTAACAACTCTTCCACTTGTTGAATTGTACTTACACTTCTTTTCTCTTCACATTGTCAATAAAGCTAGGGATCCTTAACCTAACCTTGTCAAACCCTGTGTGAAAAAAGAGAGAGAATGAGAGAATGAGAGAATAAGAGAGAGAGAGAGAGAGAGAGAGAGAGAGAGAGAGAGAGAGAACTTTAATTCATATCTTGCTAAATTGCTCAGATGCACTAGTACGATGGTGGAGATTTTATCGTCCCTGGATGGCAATCCAATAGTCAGTGTTTGAATGTCTCCAAGAAGAAGTGTTTGTTTTCAATTCGGCTGCGAAGTAAAATCCTATATCGACTAGCTGGTAAAAACCAATTGGCTCACAGATAGCCACCTAAATAAGAGAAATATTCCTTCCTATCTCTGGCCGTTTGCGATAATGACTCGGGGCCCACGAATATGTGACTCGTATATGCGGTTAAGATCGTTTTAATAGAAGTGGGAAACTTTAGCCTTGCGGGTGACATAGCCTATTATAAATCTGAAAGAGGAAAATTTAAGAAGTCGATCAAGGAAACTCTATAGGAGGATTGTAAGAGATAGAAATATGTTTTTAATAATTATCATATTGTGTCCACTATAACTTTTGACGCTGATGGGTAATAAAAAGAGGAACCACTTACGACATTTATCTGGAAATCTTTCGAGCCTGGAACCTTGTTCACTCATATGAACTGTATACAAGAAATACAGTTTTTATAGCCAAACTGAATGTGAGTAAAGTGATGTCAGATGATGGTTAGGTTACACAGCGCATGTGAAGATACCTGACAGCCACGTTACTATGTGGGAGGGAATAAGGCGTGCTGGAGAATCATGGGGGCCAACGTTGTGAAAATTATTTAACTTTATACTGCTTTTTATTCTAACACGTTTGTAACAGTGATCAAAGATGCTTCCAGACGCTATTGTCTCCTAAGCTTATGTTCGTTGATAAGCTGAGCTCAAGTTTATCATATGATCCTCGTAGTGTCTGTGAGACATACAAGCATTGGTCGTTCCTGCTACCTGTGTGTTTTATTAAAAGGTTTGTATTACTCCTCCCCTCTTTCCAGTTTACTTTTCAATGCAGCGTCCGCAAAGTATTTTGCAGAATCAAGCTGTGGAATCTTTAAGAGAGGTAGAAGGTCAATTATTTCTCGGAAGTGGTGAATACAGTATCCACATTGAAGTTAATCCTGTGAGCACAGAGTGTTGTTAGCCACAGAGTTGATAGCTACGTCGCCACAAGGAAGTACAATTTCTTAGTGGTGCATTTAATAGTAGCAGTATTGTAGATAGACTGTTCTCTACGTCTTCAGGTGAAAAAGGAAGGAAAACGGACATGTGTAATGTAAGTGGACTCATCCTCGAGAAATTCAGGACTGTAACGCTACTAGTTTCCCGTGAATAGCTTCATATATGTTACCTTGCTCACACTCCAACAGCACATCAGATCCTTAAAACCACTTGCTTCCACCTCTTCCTAAAAAATGGCTATTCAAGCCTTTATTTACCAATTGAAACCTCCTTTTTTCATAATCAGTTATCTTATCCTCTGCTTCATCCTTTCTAAATCTTTGCATATTTTTCACGGCATAAATTTCATTCAAGTAGCGCATCTCCACTGCCTCTAGTCTCTCTCTTTCTCTCTCTCTCTGTCTCTCTCTGTCTCTCTGTCTCTCTCTCTCTGTCTGTCTGTCTGTCTGTCTGTCTGTCTGTCTGTCTGTCTGTCTCTCTCTGTCTGTCTGTCTGTCTGTCTGTCTCTCTCTCTCTCTCTCTCTCTCTCTCTCTCTCTCTCTCTCTCTCTCTCTCTCTCTCTATATATATATATATATATATCTATATATATATATCTATATATAAATATATATATATATATATATCTATATATATCTATATATATATATATATATATATATATATATATATATATATATATATATATACAAAGTTGCTACTGTTACTTATATCATTAACAGCTTTAATTCCATTGTCTTGAAACGCTAGGCATTAATGGGCTATTAATTCCAGAAGTCTTTGTCAGTGTCAGTCGTAATTCAAGTAAATAGTTTCTGTTGTTTAGTGGCAGCAAGTGAGGACGACTTGAAATCAATGCTTAGCTATACTGCTGTCTCTAGTTAACAGGAAAAAATTAGAGTTATGCTGAGAGAAGGAGAGGGAGAGTGAGAGAGTGTGTGAGAGAGAGAGAGAGAGAGAGAGAGAGAGAGAGAGAGAGAGAGAGAGAGAGAGAGAGAGAGAGAGAGAGAGAGAGAGAGAGAGAGAGAGAGAGAGAGAGAGTGCAGTAGTAAGGATGAATGGGAGGGTGTTGGCACCTGGGGAAGAAGTTGATATCCTTTGGGTGAAATTTGACTCCAAACTGACCATGAAAAACCACGTTGTAAATCTTGCAAACAAGGCAGCCGGGAAGCTTACAGCACTTTGCCGTATCTCGCATTTGCTTGACAGCAGGGGTTGCAAGATTTTGTACGAGGCACAAGTACTCTCACACCTTGAGTATCCCCAACTTTCTTGGTTCGTCTGCCTCCCTTCTCATCTGCGACTGCTTGACAGAGTAGAGAACAGAGCAAGACGTCTCATCTCTCGTCTGGACCAATCTTGGATAGATCTGTCATTTCAGCAGAGCCTTCAACACAGAAGGGATGTGGGTGGCCTTACTGTTATGTACTAGGCCAATACTGTCAAAGTACCACACTTGGATCGACTTCGAGGAAAGCGTGAAGCAAGCTTCTATACCACAAGACGGGCAGAAATCAGCAACTTCACTCTGGCTGTGCCCACCTCCAGAACATCACTTCATCTGAGATCATTTATCTCCAGGATGACTCGAGTATGGAACACATTCATACAGCATTATGATGTCAACGAGATAAAGCCAGTTGTATGTTTCATAACAATAAAAATGGTTTCAAATGAGCTGATGTAGGTAACAGTTCTTAGCTTGTCAATAAAGTTAGGAATCCTTAACCTGTAAATAGCTTGCCAATAAAGCTAGGGATCCTTAACCTAACTTTGTCAAACCCTGTGTAAAAAGAAAAGAAGAGAGAGCAGACGAAACGAGACGAGACGAGAGAAGAAAGTAGAAGGGAAAAGAGAGAAGAGAAGAGAAGAGAGAGTGAGAGAGAGAGAGAGAGAGAGAGAGAGAGAGAGAGAGAGAGAGAGAGAGAGAGAGAGAGAGAGAGAGAGAGAGAGAGAGAGAGAGAGAGAGAGAGAGAGAGAGAAGACTTTTGACTCTATATGTCTTTGAAGAATCGCGTAGTGAATCTTGCCAGTGGCACAACCTAGAAGCTAGCAGTACTGCGTGTATCTCGTACCTGCTAGACACTCTGGACTGCTGCACTCTCTTAAATAGCCCCTCTCCTGTCTCTTCTGTCTTATGGCCTGGATGGAGCTGTTATTTCAGCAGAGCCTCCAGCACCGTAGATATGAAGGTGGACTTTTTAGCATGTACAAGACCATTATTGTCAAGGTACCTCACTAGGCTCTACTTCGTACATGAATAGATGGGTGGACGGGTGAGCTAATGGGTGGACTAATGGATGGCTGTATGAATGGATATGAATGGATGGATGAATAGAAGGATGAATAGATTGACGGATGAGTGAAAATCAATAAATGTAATCCAGATAATGTGTAAAAATGAAGATAAACTACAATTTTCTTTTCCTTGGAGGATAGAAACAATAGCAGTGTTTATGAAGGTCTCAGACCATCTGTCAATTTTACGAGGGTTCTTGACAGTCGGTCGGTCCGCCAAGCGTCCCAGACCGTCTGTAAATTTTACAAAGGTCACCCTCACAGTCACTTCTATGACGGTCCCAGACCATGTGTCAGTTCATTGAGGGACCTAGACCTTCTGTTGAATCTACAAGGGTCCCAGACTGTCTATTAAATCCCAGACCATCTGCTGGCTTTACGGAGGTTTCATGCCATCTGTCAATTTTACTAGAAACTCTGACAAGGGTCCAACACCATCTACCAATTTCACGAGGGTCCTAAACCAAAATTATCTCAGTTCTATCGAGGTACCATATTCCTCTCATTGTTTTACGAAGGGTCAAATGCTGTTTGTCAGTTTTACGTGGGTTAAAGACCCTCTGCCAGTTTGACGAGGAACCAAGGCCACCTGTTAACTTCATGAGTGTCACAGACCTTTCCCCATAGTTATGAGTCCTAGACCATTAAATTTTCTTTTACTGAGATTCTCCCGAGTCAATAAAATATGGTTTGATGCCAACACGTCAGCTTCTACTCTATAACGTCTCTAGAGAGGTCGAGTTTACGACATTTTTGTTTATGATGAACTGAAATCTCTTGAAACATTAAGTATGACAATTCTGGCTAGTTGTAAAGAGGATTTACTTGTTCCTGGAAGGAGTTCTTAGCGTTTCTGTAGGATACAAAGAATGAAGAGTAGTGCATATGTACATATATGTTGGAAAGACAAGAATGAGAGTAATGGGAAGAAGATGTTGAAGAAGAAATGGAAGAGACAGAACAGTAATGGTTGTATATTCGGATTCTTAATATGGAGGATTAGTAGCTGTTGCATGCAAAGAGTATGTTAAAATTTATTCAGCGTATGTCATACTCCAATATAGCCTCCCAACCAGCGAACCGGGTGCTAAGAGTTTAATGATTATTACAGTACCAGTCGTTAAATCAGTACCCCGGTTCATTGACCAATCACAGGCGAGCTCGCCAAATGCTGAGGCAACATTTGCCAGACTTGCCTACCTGCTGGTTGAGTACGGTGCTCTCTCTGGCTTTTGTGTTTGCTATTCTGTCACAGTCGCGTACACTTATTATTATTCCATCTGTACATAGTGTACATATTTGTAAATAGTGGGTGAAGGTAAAAATATACATTATAGCTTATCTGCTGAGTTTGGTTTGCTTCAAAACCCACTGCGACCAGGTCACAGGCCATTCATAACATGTGTTCCTAAAAGTAGCTAAGAATAACCCCGAGAGTATGAGAGTATAAAACAAACTGCAATCAAACAATAAAGCGAAAAACTAATGTGAAGGACCTGACAGTGATAATGCCAGAGGATCTCAATTTCAAAGATCACAACAATGTATCTACCACATCTGCTAGGAAAATGATTGGATGGATAATGAGAACCTTCAAAACTAGGGATGCCAAGCCCATGATGATTCTCTTTAAATCGTTTGTTCTCTCTAGGCTTTAATATTGCTGCATACTAACGGAATTACAGACATGGAGAATGTACAGAGAATTTTCACTGCATGTATTAGTACAACAAAGTACCTAAATTACTGGGAACGGTTGAAGTCCCTTGATTTGTACTCCCTGGAACGCAGGCGAGAAAGATACATGATAATATACACTTGGAAAATCCTACAGAGACTAGTCTCAAATTTGCACACGAAAATCCCTTCCTAAGAAAGCAAAAGACTGGGCAGGAGACGCAACATCCCCCAACGAAAAGTAGGGGCGCCACGAGTGCACTAAGAGACAACACAATAAGTGCCAGGGGCCCAAGATTGTTCCACTATCTCTCAGCATACATAAGGGAGATTACAAATAGACCCTCGGCTGTCTTCAAGAAAGCTCTGGATAGGCACCTAGAGTCAGTACCCGACCACCCGGGCTGTGGTTCGTATGTATTTGCGTGCGGCCAACAGTAACAGCCTGGTTGATCATGCTCTAATCCACCACGAGGCCTTGTCACAGACCGGGCCGCGGGGACGTTGATCCCCGAAATCCTCTACAGGTATACTCCAGGTAAGAAAGCCAGTGTTGTGTAATTCCATCACGGTCATTATGTTCTTGTCAGTCGGCTAATAACAGGGTACCTACTTACTGTTAAGTGAACAGATACAAGTGTAAGAAAACATACCTAATGTCTCCACCCGACTAAGGCTCGAACCCGGGACCTCCGTTTCTTAACTAAAGGTGAAACCACTTATCCGTTATGAGAAAGAACTAAAGTTGAAGACTAACATTAGTATCTTAACGTTACACAAACTAAAGAACCTGACCAAGACTTAGATGAATTTGTGAGATTTAAAAAACGCTTTAAGCTTTAACATTACTCAATGTTCAAAGTGAATGCACACACACACGCATTTTATTATTATTATTATTATTATTATTATTATTATTATTATTATTATTATTATTATTATTACTGGGGGAAGTGTTTAACCCCTTATGACACATACAGCGCCTGGGAAGGAAGGAAGGAAGGAGAGGATAAGTTCAGTTCTTTGGATAAAGAGCCTTTACCGGCTGAGTATAGCTTGCCTTCGCGGATAACCTCGATAAAACCCGGTGTGTCTCCCGTTACCTGTCCCGTTAGATGACTCTTTTGTATCAATGAAGTTAGAGTGTTCCGAACTCTAATGTTGACTCGTGGAAGAATTACCTCGTCGTTATTGGCCATTTTCCTCCAATTTCGGAATAATTTATTATTAATTAGGACTCCGCTTCCTGTGGATCCCTTTACTGAATAGTTTATGTATTGGTCTTGTCGATTTTGGCCGCCACCTCCCACCAGTTACGACGCAATTAAGCAAAATTAAAAACGTGGCGTCTCCGCGGAATAATTCCTTCACGGGAGGGAGAGGAAGAGGGATTAATGCAAGGAATAGGGCTTATGATGCAAGGAATTGGATCAGATTTGATTCGAGGATAGGAATAGCTCTAATTCCTTGGATAAAGGCACATAGAGCAGCCCTCTCTCCCCCTTTACCCAGAAGGTATCTATCAGCAATCGCCTCTGGGGTAAAATACAGTGAATAATTAAACAATAACTTATTTGGTACACTAATCAGCTTTATTCTCTGTTAGCAATGAGGCGATAAGCAAATGTAACGATTACAACATGTGCTTACGCTCGTCTGTGAATTTATTGTTGCATTAATTTACATTTAATAAATATTATTTGCAATTCATTATTTGTCAAACTATAAATGGGCCTTGGGAATTAACATAATTAATTACCGGGTGGAAAATGCTTGTTCTGCTCAAATATTTTCCACATGTAGATTAAAATATGATACGACAAAGTTATCTAATTAATCGTGAAGCAATCCAAACAGGACTCAAAAAAATATACCTGAATTATTTAAATAAAACGAATAGAAAACTCAATAAAAAAATACAGGGATAACTAAATATTAGATTTCTCACAGAAAAAAAAGTGAAATACCGCAATGAATGTTTCCGGAGAATTATATAGTGCTAGAAACATAGTAACCTTAACCTATCACCTAATTACTTAACAAATCTGAGAATTTGTAAAACTCGCTTTTCACTGTTTTTCTTGGAAACGTTGAAAGGACGGGATGAGACTAGTGAGTCGACGTTATCATAATAGATGATGTGTCACAAGTGAGGAACTTTCCTTTGCTACCCTGGCGTTGATGAAAGTAATCAAACTATCAAACTCAATCGGCCCAGTCAAGAGGAAGTTGCATGAATCCGAAACTGTTATCTGGAGTCACTTTCTGGCGACAGTGAGAGAAAAGAGCTCCAGTTCCAGTCATGAGGCATAAAGCTTGTATAATTCTAATTATATATATATATATATATATATATATATATATATATATATATATATATATATATATATATATATATATATATATATATATATATATATATATATATATATATATATATATATATATATATATATATATAGTATATGTAGTGACGAATAGGTAAAACTTGCGATTTTGACTTAAATAGCAACGCTCTTCTTGCCGAATAAGGCAAGCGAAAATTTGTGTATGCAATAATATCGCAAAAATCATTCTGAACCAAACAAACAAAATATTTTGCTATGTTTGTAGTTGCAGAGGTCGAGTCATAGCTCCTGGCTCTGCCTCTTCACTGGTCGCTACTAGGTGCACTCTCTCCCTCTTCAACGAGCTTTATCATTACCTCTTGTTAAAGCTATATATGGATCCTGCCTCAACTACATCGCTCTCCAGATTGTTCCATGTCCTGATAACTCTGTGACTGAAGAAGTGCTTCCTAACATCCCTGTGACTCATCTAAGTTTTCAACTTCCAGTTGTGACCCCTTGTTTCGGTCTCCCCTCTCTGAAACATTCTCGTCCCTGTCTAACTTGTCAATTCCTCTCAGTATTCTATATGTCGTTATCATGTTTTCCTATCCCTCCTGTCCTCCAGTGTCGTCAGGTCGATTTCCCTTAACATTTCAGGAAATACCTTTTAGCTCCGGGGCTAGTCTTGTTGCAAACCTCTGCACTTTCTTTAATTTCTTGACGAACTTGGCCAAAAGTGGGTTCCAAACTGATGCTACGTACTCCATTATGGTCCTGGCGTAAATGGTGTACAGAGTCTTGAACGATTCCTTGCTGAGGTCTCGAAGTGCAGTTATTTGGTTGATGTTCGCCTCAGGGGATATGCTTGGTATTATATTCATCTTAAAATCCTTTCCCTTCAGTGAGGTTTGCAGTGTTTGGCTCCCCCACCCTGTACAGTGTCGCCGTCTTCTTTGCCCTTCCCAAGTCTTCATGTGTGCTTGTGTGTGTGTGTGATTTTTTCTCCTGTCCAGTTATTATTATTAGTATTATTTGTAGATGATTTTATTTATTAGTATACTATTGTTAAGAAATTTACAGATTTTCAAAAAAATATAATTTACTGATAAAGCTTTAATTAAAGTTGTAGAGCTCTTCAAGCTTCTCAGTTGGTGGTCTGGAACCAAGGATACAGGTAACACTTATCCTCTGGATCGCCACACTGAGTCTCTGGAAGAAGGTCGGTTCCTTTGGGTTTCAACGAGTTTGAAAATTAGTTCTTTCACGAAACTCGAGATATGTTTTTTCTGGCTCCATGGATCTCCGTTCAAATTGGGACAAAATAATACTGATATTCTAAGTCTGTAACATTATCCTGCTGACCGACATGTGATGACTGTCTGCTAGAGTAGATGTATATGTATAGATCTACTCCAGCAGTCTGTCGTTCTTTCAGCTTAGGTAAAGTAAAATTCATCAGGAAACACGACAAATGTTTCATGACGTTGGTCTTAGTCATATGATGACCCATCGCTGAAGCTTTTGGTTACCTGACGAAGACCTTCAGCTGGCTTAACGGTGCACCCTTTAAACACTGATATTAGTTCTTCCAGGGATATACTGTAATCCCATCCGGACAGTTGGATTGAACAGTAAATCTCCAGGTTCTTGTTCGACTGGGTACTGAGTACTTGTTGCAAGACTGAGTACTGAGTACCTGTTGCAAGCCTTCTTTTGATCTCGCTGACCTCATCGTGTCTAGCACGCCATCCTTTGCAACTCTTCCAGTTGACATTAAGCTAACCATGATAATCAGCTACCATCCTGCCACTCCGTGAAACTTACAAATCCGCTGTCATCCTGCTGAATTCTGTCAGCAAGGCTCTAATTTATATTATGAAAATAATGCATGTTTTGTAAAACACGTTTAAACTCCATGATTGGTGTGTTGCGTTTCAAACGTTACAACAAAGACAGCGACATTCCTGCCTCGTGTTGCAACTCACAAGGATTCATTTGATACGTCCAAAATCTGCTCAGTAATTAAAAATACCCCAAGTAATGACGGTGTTACGAGCCTCTGTACAAAGGTTAAAGCTGACAACAAAATCGTTAAAAAAAACAGTGATTGTGACCATCTGCGTCAACCTGTCATGGTGACCCTTTAGTGTGACCCAGTAGTTTTTTTTTATGCTTGCTGTGGCAGTGATCGAGTGTGACCTTACATTGTTGAAGCAGTGGTCAAGTGTGATCCCTCAGAGTGGCCCGGCGACTGTGACTTTCAGTGACCATGTGACTCACGTATGCTAGTGTGCACACACGCGCACACACACACACGCACACACACACACACACACACACACACACACACACACACATACACACACACACACACACACACACATACACACACAAACACACACACACATACATACAGAGACACAAAAACACACACACACACAAACAGACGCACATTCACACATACACACACACATACACACACACGCACACACAAACACGCACACACACACACACACACACAAACATGCACACACACAGAACAGAAGGAGGCCAAGGCAAGAGTACGACGAGAGCAATAGAGCGATGGTTGACACACTGGCTAGAGTGGCCAGAAGAGCTCATGCATGCAGGGCAAAGCTCCTGATCATGGGTGACTTTAACCACAAGGAGATCGATTGGGAGAACTTGGACCCACATGGGGGCCAAGATACATGGAGGGCTAAGATGATGGAGGTAGTACTGGAGAACTTCATGTACCAACACGTAAGGGACACTACAAGAGAGAGAGGAGAGGATGAACCAGCAAGGCTGGACTTAGTATTCACCTTCAGTAGTGCAGATATCGAGGACATCACATATGAAAGACCCCTTGGGGCCAGTGACCATGTGGTTTTAAGCTTCGAATACACAGTAGAGCTACAAGTGGAGGGAGAAGCAGGAAGGCCAGGACGAATGAAGCCAAACTACAAGAAAGGGGACTACACAGGAATGAGGAACTACCTGAACGGGGTTCAGTGGGACAGAGAACTGGCAGGGAAGCCAGTTAATGAGATGATGGAATATGTAGCAACAAAATGCAAGGAGGCTGAGGAGAGGTTTGTACCCAAGGGTAACAGGAGTAATGAAAAAGCCAGGATGAGCCCATGGTTTACCCAAAGGTGCAGGGAGGCAAAAACCAAGTGTGCTAGGGAATGGAAGAAATATAGAAGGCAAAGGACCCAGGAGAATAAGGAGAACAGTCGTAGAGCCAGAAACGAATATGCACAGATAAGAAGGGAGGCCCAAAGACAATATGAAAATGACATAGCAGCGAAAGCCAAATCTGACCCGAAACTGTTGTACAGCCACATCAGGAGGAAAACAACAGTCAAGGACCAGGTAATCAGGCTAAGGAAGGAAGGAGGAGAGACAACAGGAAATGACCGTGAAGAATGTGAAGAACTCAACAAGAGATTCAAAGAAGTGTTCACAGAGGAGACAGAAGGGACTCCAGAAAGACGGAGAGGTGGGGCACACCACCAAGTGCTGGACACAGTGCACACAACCGAGGAAGAAGTGAAGAGGCTTCTGAGTGAGCTAGATACCTCAAAGGCAATGGGGCCAGATAACATCTCCCCATGGGTATTGAGAGAGGGAGCAGAGGCGCTATGTGTACCCCTAACAACAATATTCAATACATCTATCGAAACAGGGAGATTGCCTGAGGCATGGAAGACAGCAAATGTAGTCCCAATCTTTAAAAAAGGAGACAGACATGAAGCATTAAACTACAGACCAGTGTCACTGACATGTATAGTATGCAAAATCATGGAGAAGATTATCAGGAGAAGAGTGGTGGAACACCTAGAAAGGAATGATCTCATCAACAGCAGCCAGCATGGTTTCAGGGACGGGAAATCCTGTGTCACAAACCTACTGGAGTTCTATGACATGGTGACAGCAGTAAGACAAGAGAGAGAGGGGTGGGTGGATTGCATTTTCTTGGACTGCAAGAAGGCGTTTGACACAGTTCCACACAAGAGATTGGTGCAAAAACTGGAGGACCAAGCAGGGATAACAGGGAAGGCACTACAATGGATCAGGGAATACTTGTCAGGAA
>NC_091307.1:4721358-4738858 GCF_038502225.1 Cherax quadricarinatus
CAGAGAATTCGTAGTTTGGAAGTTAGGAGGAGGTGCGGGATTACCAAAACTGTTGTCCAGAGGGCTGAGGAAGGGTTGTTGAGGTGGTTCGGACATGTAGAGAGAATGGAGCGAAACAGAATGACTTCAAGAGTGTATCAGTCTGTACTGGAAGGAAGGCGGGGTAGGGGTCGGCCTAGGAAAGGTTGGAGGGAGGGGGTAAAGGAGGTTTTGTGTGCGAGGGGCTTGGACTTCCAGCAGGCATGCGTGAGCGTGTTTGATAGGAGTGAATGGAGACAAATGGTTTTTAATACTTGACGTGCTGATGGAGTGTGAGCAAAGTAAAATTTATGAAAGGGTTCAGGGAAACCGGCAGGCCGGACTTGAGTCCTGGAGATGGGAAGTACAGTGCCTGCACTCTGAAGGAGGGGTGTTAATGTTGCAGTTTAAAAACTGTAGTTTAAAGCACCCTTCTGGCAAGACAGTGATGGAGTGAATGATGGTGAAAGTTTTTCTTTTTCGGGCCACCCTGCCTTGGTGGGAATCGGCCAGTGTGATAATAATAATATATATATATATATATATATATATATATATATATATATATATATATATATATATATATATATATATATATATATATATATATATATATATATATATATATATTTATATATATATATATATATATATATATATATATATATATATATATATATATATATATATATAATAATAATAATAATAATAATAATAATAATAACTTGCCTGGGCAAGTTATTACGGGGCTCGAAAGGTTATACAGGGCCTGTGGAGGATAAACGGGACCTGGGGAAGTTATTAGGGGCCTGGGGAGGTTATTAGGGGCTAGGGGATGTTTCACCTCTGGTGTAAATTGTGGGACCCATAGCCTCGGAGAAGTGGATAAAAAGGCTTCAAGGAAGAATATTTGGATTTCTTCCTGAAGCCGTTTGAATATTCCACTTTCCCTTCCACCCCATCTTTTCATTTTTTTTATCAATAGGAATATTTATTACATAATATGGTACAGAAGATTTAAGAGATACATTGTTGATATAAAGGTGGCATATACAGTACATGTTGTTACGAGTGTATCACCAACTACAAGGCGAAAATCTCATCCAGCTCCTCAGAGCTGGGGCGTGTGCCCAAAATACAGCAGGCATTACCCCTTTGAACAGCCGCACTGAGCCGCTGGAACAGAAAACTAGCTGCCCTGGGATCCCTAGTTACCCTGGTGAGTCTTTTTTTTAAGGAATTTAGATGCATTCTTTCCCCATGAGCCAAGGGTTTCTGAGCCTATGGAAACAAACATATAGTGATGGGCAAGTTCTCCATATTTTCTAGACTTTTGGGACTCCCTGAAGCTGGCAGCTGCCCCTCCTTCCTCCCTGGTGTATTGGAGATAGGTATCAGCCAAGGTAGATGCACATGTATAGTCCCACACCACCTGCTTCCCGTCTGTCCAGGCTTGAAGGGTGATACCATCTGAATGCTTCTGGCTGCCATCAGATCTGCATAGCTGGGGTGGCTTCCTTACTGCTGGGCATCCAGCTGTTATGAGGCTCCTCTTGATAATGTTATTAACCTCCTCATGTCTTGCAATCTTTCCCTCGGATTTACGGCACACAAGACCATGGTACCCGAATCGGTCTGCTGCTTCACTGCCACAAATACACCTGTGTTCGGCGAGAATAGGGGCGGCAAGTCGAAGGGCAACACCGATGCGGATGGTCTGTGGGTCGAGGCGTGTGCTAAGGCTGGAGTTGGGAACAGCCAACAGAAAGTCCCCTGCGTGAGGGGCTCTTACTGCCAGGAGGCGGGCTCTATCCTGTATATATATATATATATATATATATATATATATATATATATATATATATATATATATATATATATATATATATATATATATATATATATATATATATATATATATATATATATATATATATATGTCGTGCCGAATAGGCAGAACTTGCGATCTTGGCTTAAATAGCAACGCTCATCTTGCCATATAGGACAAGAGAAAATTTGTGTATGCAATAATTTCGCCAAAATCATTCTGAACCTAACGAAAAAAATATATTTCACTGTGTTTGTTTATTATTAAATTATTGTAAACAAATCTATAATATGTTTAGTTGGATTAGACTAAAATAAATTGTTCTTGTTATAATAAGGTTAGGTAAGTTTTCTAAGATGCTTTTGGTGCAAAATTAAATTTTTTTACATTATCATTAATGAAAAAAATATATCTTTAAACGTATAAGAGAAAGTTTTAGAAAGGACTTAATTTAAAATGAGTTCTTGCTAATTGACCAGTTTTACATATTCGGCACGACATATATATATATATATATATATATATATATATATATATATATATATATATATATATATATATATATACAGAATATGATATCTACCTCTAATGCCAGTCATTCAAGTGGCTTGCCAGTTACTGTACTCACTCTGTTGTCTCAGACTGGAGAAGAAGCTATTTTAGCTGACCCTAAGAAGCAAACACACAATCGTCCATGAGCCCAACTTTCAGACTGTCATACGGTATGTACTGGAACTCCATCCCGAGCTCCTCTGGTGTAGTAACACTTTACCACCAAGAGAATGTCAGTGATGGCTGCTACCGCGGCCCGACAAACGGCAAACGACTAGTCTACTTTAACAGGTATCCATATAGGCGTTAACGCAGAACGGGTCACTGGGGCCACTGAATGGGTCACCGTTACCATTAAGCGGGCCACCAGTACTAACGAATGGTTTACCTCTGCCATTAAAGAACCACCACTCAGAAGGGGATGGTGGTGGTGCCTAGAAAAATGGGAGGTAATAAGATTTGTTCCAGGGAAAGAGTAGCTCCAATGCCTTGAATCAAGGACACTTCACCAGCATCAAAGCAACTACCTAGAAATCCCTGTGTCAGTTATCAGGTGATATTTTTCCGCCGTCATCTCGAACATCAACATAACATTTCACAAGCCTCGCTATTCTTTCGTCTTAGCGTTTACTCCAGTCGTCCCTTTAAAGGCTCCCTGATGCTAAGGCATTAAAGTTACATACTTTTCCTTCTGATCAAACCTGACAGCTTCCATTCCCCAGGTACTGTATGGCACTATATGGCTTAACGCTTCTCCACAAGAAAAAGTAATAATTCGTTCTTGTCGACATGCATATTAATTGCATTCGCCGCTCTTAATTATTTACCTGATGGCAGACGACTTTACAAAAAAAGTGTGAAGTAAATTGCTCTCCACCAGTAATAACGCTAGAGAGCGCTAAAAAGCAATTATATGTTTGTTATTGAAATCCAGAAAGGTTAAATCTAATTTTAATGAGGTCAGAATTATTTCTGTCAACCTTGCTGTATTTACAAGCGACATGATCATTGGCGTTATGGAATAAAAACTTCAAGGGGGTAAAGGCCTTCATGCTGTTGAGTGGCTTTTGATCAAAGGATGTGGAGCTATCCTCCCCGTGGATCCAATATTATATATATATATATATATATATATATATATATATATATATATATATATATATATATATATATATATATATATATATATATATATATATATATATATATATATACTGCGAGTTTGAGTCTTGGCAGAAGTACTTAAAAATTTACGAAACTTTGGAACCAAATGTGATATATTGCTTGGACGCTCTAAACACGCAAAGGTTATGCTGTGCATTGTAAATGAAAGGTGCGGGAGGGCTAAACAGATTAGATCAGAGGTAGGACTGGGTTGCTTTAATTCCATGAATTAAGAGCAGTCTCCACCAGCATCAACCAGGATCAAAACACACTCTCCCTTTGGATATGGGGTCTTAGATGTCTGAAAGTCTTGGAAACGTTGAAGAAATCAGGAACTAAATCATTTTTCACTTTCGTAAGGTGTGGGCCATTTGATACATATATGCAGATTTTTCTTTCAAGGGAGAGAGCGGGGATGCTGTGATCCTTGAGATGGTGTAAGGGAGTCTACATATGTTGCTATCCTTTCCCTTGGAAGAGAGAATGGCAATCCACTGAGAATTTGCATTGTCATGATTTATGTTCCATTAGGGGTATTCCTCAACTTGCAAATGGGCGATGGGAAAACAGAATCTAGCTAATAAGAACTCAATATTCATGAAGGTGCCCCAAGCTGGGTACAGCAGGGCAAATTCCATGGAAATAAATTATGGAGAAACAAAGTGTATGGCCAGAATTTTCATAGGAACCTTGAGTATAGGGTTCCAGTAGAGGGACTGTTGTGGTGAGGTTAGAGCTTAGCCTCTTATAACCGGAGGTCAGACTAGAGACAAAGATTGGGCTTTGCTCTGAGGGGAAGACAGGGCAAGAGCTGGTTTGGAGTGTGGTGCTGTGGCTTGACGGAACCACAAGTGGATGCTAAGTGTACCATATCTATTCTTACCCTTAGTATATAACCTCTTTCCGTTAAGTTTATTATCTATATGATTTTGCATTTGATAACACTGTTGTAAATGTAACAAAAAATAATGTGGTAATGGGTTGTATGTTTAGTCTTTGAGTATCCAGTTTTATATATTTTTTTTTTTATTGCCACACTGGCCGATTCCCACCAGGGCAGGGTGGCCCGAAAAAGAAAAACTTTCACCATCATTCACTCCATCACTGTCTTGCCAGAAGGGTGCTTTACACTACAGTTTTTAAACTGCAACATTAACACCCCTCCTTCAGAGTGCAGGCACTGTACTTCCCATCTCCAGGACTCAAGTCCTGTAAGGATATATTCTGTCAGTTTGTTTAAAAAGTTCACAATTATAATGCTCATCCAGTAAAATTATTTGGAATGTTTCCCTCCTTGATTTCCAGCGTCTGTTATTATTAATATTGAATATACAGCGTGTATTTAGTGATGAAAATGGTGCGATGAATATGCTATTGGCGACAGTGGCTAGACAGTGGGATACTGCGGTCACAGTTACTAGTGGATTATTGACATTGGATAATCAAGTTCTTGCTCTTCTCTTGTTAAATCAGTGGTAACTCATTACGAGGTTTAATAAGATGAACCGATACGACAGAGCTCTTGATCCAAGGAATTGAATTCGCTCTTCCTCGTGGGTTCAAACTTGACTGCCTCCCATTCTAAGCCGCAATATGACCCCTATGGGTTTAGCATTTCTACTTGATAATAATAATAATAATAATAATAATAATAATAATAATAATAATAATAATGTACATAGATTGCTTTGTATGATAGCATATAGGAACGCTACTCTATTTCGCATTATTATTATTGTTATTATTATTATTATTATTATTATTATTATTATTATTATTATTATTATTATTATTATTATTATTGTTGTTATTATTATTATTATTATTATTATTATTATTATTATTATTATTATGATTATATTCACCTCGTATGGGTCACAAAGAATAAAAAAATTGAGGGATGCTATCGGGTAAAGTCAGTAGTGCAACAGATGTTGTGAGCTAACAAGGAAAGATGAAGTTGGCGTAATACATTAGTTTCAAACAATCACGGAGAGCATCTGCACTGACGGTAGAGTTTCTGAAAGAAGAGAGGAAAACGTCAGAGGGCTCAGACACTGGAAATTAGATCGAAAATGAATCATAGGTGCTCTTTTGGTAGATGGAACAATTAACCTAAAGGTGTTTGCCTGTCAGAGAAACCTTAAAGGAAGTCGACCTAGTACCCAACTGAGGTTTAATCAAGTACAACTTCTTGCCCTCTAACTTGGAGCACAATATTGTGGATAGGTAGAAGAGAGGACAAGAATAAAATAATTAGTTATCCCCAATCCGCCCTTTAAAAAAAAAATTGCTTATCCCGTGATATCCCACAAAATAAGAATGTCAGGAATTCGTCCTAGAATTATTGTATGTTAAAGAGAACAAATGCATTTTTAGTAAGAAACCTGGAAATGATACTTGAGATTTTTGGAATTATGTTAAGGGTTGGTGGAGAAAACGAGACGAGTGCAAGAGTGATTTTGATGGCTGAGCGAGTGCAGCCCATTCTCACACCAAGACTTGAAAATTTCCAATTTTCCCTCGGCCATCTTGTTGCTCTTGTGGATAAAAACACAGCTCTACGGTTCAGCACATTCACTGAGGTAACGTTTCGCCACAAATGGCCTTTTCAATCCTATAGAAGCCACTCGTGGCGAAACATTCCCTCAGTAAATGTCTTCAACTGTTCCCGTGTGTCTTAATCTACATATTGTAGGAATCGACACACTTTTCCAGTCATTGGTACTGGTCTTGCCTCTTTGCACCTCACCTCTACTATCGCGTAAAGTCCGCCTGTGATTATCTCTGTAGAAGCCATCTGTGAAACGTTCCTAATTAAAATAACCTCATACTTCGCATCTTATTACACGAGCTTCAGGGGAGTAGGAGTGAGCTTTAGATGTGTCAAAGCGAGATGTACGGGGTCAGGAGTGAGCTTTACGGGGTCAGGGAGTGAGCTTTAGTTGTGTCAGGAGTGAGCTGTACAGGGGTCAGGAGTGAGCTTTAGGGGTGTCAGAGTGAGCTTACAGGGACAGGAGTGAGCTTTACGGAGGTCAGGAGTGAGCTTTAGGGGTATCAGAGTAAGCTTACAGGATCAGGAGTGAGTAAATAACAAAAAGGCACAATACCGTTATTGTGTATCAGGAGTGAGTTTAAGGGTTGCAAGAGTGAGTTGTTTGGGTGTGGAATTAAGTTGCAGGTTTGTAAGACTAAGTGTTAGAGCGATACATCATTCTAAATAAGAGCTTGTTGTGTAAGGTGTGTCTTTTCTTTTAAAGAATTAGAGTAATTTGAAGAGGTGATGGAGACACTTGTGGAAAAAAATAATGTTGTAAAGATAATGGAGAAAGTTGTAGAGATAATGGAGTTGTAGAGGTAATGGAGCAAGTTGTGGATATAGTAATGTTAAGGAGATAATAGAGAAAGCAGTAGAGATAATATATAGAGCATATTTTAGAGATAATGTTATAGAGATAATGGGGAAAGTTGTTGAGACAATGGAACAAATTGAAAGGATAATGGAACAAGCTGTATAGGTAATGGAGTGATCTGGAAAGAATATAAACATGTAGAGATGACTGGGTAAATTGTAGAGATGGTGAAATATAATGTCGGGGTGAAGACTCATTCTACAGGGGTGTAAGAGTATCAAGCTGCCCTCTATACTTCCCTATTTGTGATGGCACATGTGGAATCTCTCTTGAGGTCCTGTCTCTTCTTACTTTGCCACTTGCTGGATTTACTCTCTCGTAGCCTCACGCGATACGCGAATTCTTCCCCGTCCCCTCTTCCTCAGTGCCCATCTTACTAAGAAAGAAACCACTGGTGTCTGATAATTATGTTAAAGAGCCATAGGCGAGCTATATATGCTAATATCTAACTGGTTTCTATTAATTTTAGAACTTGCCATTGGTCTAAATCCCCCAATCCGTTCAGTGAGTTATTTATAATGGGGTCATTGTGAGTCATCTAACTGGGCCTTTAAATTAGCGTAAGAATGGAGGGTGTCTCACAATTTTGTGCTCTGTTCTCTTGTATCCAGAGTTGAGAATTTGTAGTGTGATAACCGATAACTTTTACGCAGTCCAGTTCCCGCTCTATATAAAATCAATCTTTGTTAGGTCTATCAACTGTCTCCTTCTGTTAAAATATTGTGCTCTTGTCTTGTACTGCAGCCAGACCTCCGTGTGAGGGCAGTGAGGGAAAAACACGCACACAACATACACACACACACACACACACACATACACACACACACATACACACACACACACACACACACACACACACACACACACACACACACATACCCACACACACACACACACACACACACACACACACACACACACACACACACACACACACACACACACACACACACACACACACACACACACACACACACACATCACGGAAATAGGTGAAGAGATGGACGAGATTGTAAATTTTCAGAGAATAGGGGGGTACTCGAAGGGGAGAAACCGACCAATCAAGCTGATTCTCAGGACAGAAACAGTGCGGAACAGGATCCTCCAAGAGAAACCACGATTGAAATACTCGGAAGAGTACAAGAGGGTGTTCCTAGACAGAGACAGAACAAAATCAGAACGACAGCAGCTGAGGGAGAGGACAAAAAAGCGAAAGGAGCTAGGAAAAGAGACAAGGATGGAACCAGCAGAGGTCAGTCAGAGCAGAACAGAACAGCAAGGGCAAGCACACACACAACTATTCTCAGAACCATGCAACCTATCACACCATCCCAACACACACTACAATCCATACCCACAGCCTCCACCCAACACCGAGCTATAGAATCCCACAGTATGCCACCAGGTCTCCCACCCTCACAGGCCCCCCCAAACCACAGTGTTGGAAAGGAAACTGAAGGTATGGTACACAAACGCTGATGGAATAACAAATAAGTGGGAGGAGTGGCATGAAAGAGTCAAAGAAGCATCACCGGACATCATAGCGATCACAGAAACCAAGCTTACAGGTATGATAACAGATGCCATCTTTCCAACGGGATACCAAATCCTGAGGAAAGACAGAGGGAACAGTGGGGGTGGAAGAGTGGCGTTGCTGATCAAAAATCGCTGGAATTTTGATGAGCTGGAGAGAAGAGACAGCGGAGAAGAAAGTGATTACATAGCGGGAACACTTCACTCTGGAGGTCCCAAGGTGGTAATAGCAGTGATGTATAACCCACCACAGAACAGCAGGAGGCCAAGGCAAGAGTACGACGAGAGCAATAGAGCGATGGTTGACACACTGGCTAGAGTGGCCAGAAGAGCTCATGCATGCAGGGCAAAGCTCCTGATCATGGGTGACTTTAACCACAAGGAGATCGATTGGGAGAACTTGGACCCACATGGGGGCCAAGATACATGGAGGGCTAAGATGATGGAGGTGGTACTGGAAAACTTCATGTGCCAACACGTAAGGGACACTACAAGAGAGAGAGGAGAGGATGAACCAGCAAGGCTGGACTTAGTATTCACCTTGAGTAGTGCAGATATCGAGGACATCACATATGAAAGACCCCTTGGGGCCAGTGACCATGTGGTTTTAAGCTTCGAATACACAGTAGAGCTACAAGTGGAGGGAGAAGCAGGAAGGCCAGGACGAATGAAGCCAAACTACAAGAAAGGGGACTACACAGGAATGAGGAACTACCTGAACGGGGTTCAGTGAGACAGACAACTAGCAGGGAAGCCAGTTAATGAGATGATGGAATATGTAGCAACAAAATGCAAGGAGGCTGAGGAGAGGTTTGTACCCAAGGGTAACAGGAATAATGAAAAAGCCAGGATGAGCCCATGGTTTACCCAAAGGTGCAGGGAGGCAAAAACCAAGTGTGCTAGGGAATGCAAGAAATATAGAAGGCAAAGGACCCAGGAGAATAAGGAGAACAGTCGTAGAGCCAGAAACGAATATGCACAGATAAGAAGGGAAGCCCAAAGACAATATGAAAATGACATAGCAGCGAAAGCCAAATCTGACCCGAAACTGTTGTACAGCCACATCAGGAGGAAAACAACAGTCAAGGACCAGGTAATCAGGCTAAGGAAGGAAGGAGGAGAGACAACAAGAAATGACCGTGAAGTATGTGAAGAACTCAACAAGAGATTCAAAGAAGTGTTCACAGAGGAGACAGAAGGGACTCCAGAAAGACGGAGAGGTGGGGCACACCACCAAGTGCTGGACACAGTGCACACAACCGAGGAAGAAGTGAAGAGGCTTCTGAGTGAGCTAGATACCTCAAAGGCAATGGGGCCAGATAACATCTCCGCATGGGTATTGAGAGAGGGAGCAGAGGCGCTATGTGTACCCCTAACAACAATATTCAATACATCTATCGAAACAGGGAGATTGCCTGAGGCATGGAAGACAGCAAATGTAGTCCCAATCTTTAAAAAAGGAGACAGACATGAAGCATTAAACTACAGACCAGTGTCACTGACATGTATAGTATGCAAAATCATGGAGAAGATTATCAGGAGAAGAGTGGTGGAACACCTAGAAAGGAACGATCTCATCAACAGCAGCCAACATGGTTTCAGGGACGGGAAATCCTGTGTCACAGCATGGTGACAGCAGTAAGACAAGAGAGAGAGGGGTGGGTGGATTGCATTTTCTTGGACTGCAAGAAGGCGTTTGAAACAGTTCCACACAAGAGATTGGTGCAAAAACTGGAGGACCAAGCAGGGATAACAGGGAAGGCTCTACAATGGACCAGGGAATACTTGTCAGGAAGACAGCAGCGAGTCATGGTACGTGGCGAGGTGTCAGAGTGGGCACCTGTGACCAGCGGGGTCCCGCAGGGGTCGGTCCTAGGACCAGTGCTGTTTCTGGTATTTGTGAACGACATGACGGAAAGAATAGACTCTGAGGTGTCCCTGTTTGCAGATGACGTGAAGTTGATGAGAAGAATTCACTCGATCGAAGACCAGGCAGAACTACAAAGGGATCTGGACAGGCTGCAGACCTGGTCCAGCAATTGGCTCCTGGAGTTCAATCCCACCAAGTGCAAAGTCATGAAGATTGGGGAAGGGCAAAGAAGACCGCAGACGGAGTACAGTCTAGGGGGCTAGAGACTACAAACCTCACTCAAGGAAAAAGATCTTGGGGTGAGTATAACACCAGGCACATCTCCTGAAGCGCACATCAACCAAATAACTGCTGCAGCATATGGGCGCCTAGCAAACCTCAGAACAGCATTCCGACATCTTAATAAGGAATCATTCAGGACCCTGTACACCGTGTACGTTAGGCCCATATTGGAGTATGCGGCACCAGTTTGGAACCCACACCTAGCCAAGCACGTCAAGAAACTAGAGAAAGTGCAAAGGTTTGCAACAAGACTAGTCTCAGAGCTAAGAGGTATGTCCTACGAGGAGAGGTTAAGGGAAATCAACCTGACGACACTGGAGGACAGGAGAGATAGGGGGGACATGATAACGACATACAAAATACTGAGAGGAATTGACAAGGTGGACAAAGACAGGATGTTCCAGAGATTGGACACAGTTGGAAGCTGAAGACACAGATGAATCACAGGGATGTTAGGAAGTATTTCTTCAGCCACAGAGTAGTCAGTAAGTGGAATAGTTTGGGAAGCGATGTAGTGGAGGCAGGATCCATACATAGCTTTAAGCAGAGGTATGATAAAGCTCACGGCTCAGGGAGAGTGACCTAGTAGCGATCAGTGAAGAGGCGGGGCCAGGAGCTCGGACTCGACCCCCGCAACCTCAACTTGGTGAGTCAACTAGGTGAGTACACACACTAACTAACACACACATACAGGCGCTTCAGTCCTGAACGGAAACACACTAATGGTCTCATAATTTATTTGCGAGTTGTTAGGGCGACAATGAAAAAAAATGACGATCGTTTGCCTAAATCATCAACATAATGGTGATCACCGTCGTAATAGCTGCCCTCATTAGTGGACTAGGCTGTCCCTACTAGGCACTGCCAGGAAGACAAAGCGCTTCATTATTCCTACATCACCTCAATGGCACTCTCCTCAGGTCAACGCTCTGCTATGGTGGGACGGCAAATTACAGACAAGTAGGATAATAACACAATTGTAAACAAACCACGGAACGGGTGGGATCTGAACCCATGGTGTGTGAATCCGAGAAATGATAGGCCATCACGTTAACTACTTAGCCAGCTGGCTCTAAAAAACCTCATCCAACTAGGTATATGTTTATGCACTACAGGGAGGTTAGCATGGGCCACCACTGTGATCACAAATCCAGGTTTTTACAGATGACTCTCACACCAGCGTGGCTGTGACTTGAGGTAGAGCTTGTGAGTTTTTAGGACTCGCTTGCCATGGGCTCAAACCTCACCCGTTCCGTTTTTTTTTTTTTTTTTCATCAGGATAACACGAAGACACAGAGGAAACATTTCTGACACCAAGTCATGCCTTGAAAAGGATCACCTCTGAGTTAAACGTTTACCTATGCAGGCATCCAGTTCTGTCTTTGTATCACCTCGCGCTACTGTTTGTGAATATATGTGGTATTCGAGTCTATTGTGGCAAGAAAGAGAGCTCTTGATGGTCTAGGTTTGTTTATATTTCGAGAATGTAATTTTTTATGGTAAAGCGACTTGGAGTTGCCTCTAATGATAATGTTTGTAAACAAGACATCAAGGACGCGCGTTCGAGAATACGTGTATACATGTGCTCGGTTGTAATGACTGTGTCTGTCTGTATATGAGACTGAAAGTGGAAAATATGTTTGTTTGAACTTGAATGCATCTAAATATGCGCGCACACGAGCGTGTGTGTACGGGGTGTGTGTGTGTGTGTGTGATGGGTGTATGTGTGTGTGAGGTGTGTGAGTGGGGTGTGTGTGAGTGGGGTGTGTGTGAGTGAGGTATGTGTGGGGCGTGTGTACTTCAGTGTTTTCAGGCTGATTTCCTTTAACATTTCTTCATAAGACATTCCCCTTAGCTCTGGAACAAGTCTTGTTGCAAACCTTTGTACTTTTTCTAATTTCTTGACGTGCTTGACCAGGTGTAGCTTCCAAACTGGTGCTGTATGGGCCTGACGTACACGATTTACAGAGTCTTGAACGATTCCTTACTGAGGTATCGGAATGCTATTCTCAGGCTGGACAGACGCCCATATGCTGCAACAGTTATCTGGTTGATATGCACTTCAGGTGATATGCTCGGTATTATACTCACCCCAAGATCCTTTTAAATAACAAAAAAAAAAAACGACAATACCGTGACTTTAACAATACACAAATAACCCGCATACAGAAGAGAGGCGCTTACGATGACGTTTCGGTCCGACTTCGGCTATTTACAAAATCACACTAAATGGTCCAAATCGGACCGAAACGTCGTCGTAAGCTCCTCTCTTCTGTGTGCGGGTTATTTATGTAAGATTCTTGTCCTAGAGTGAAGTTTGCAGTCTTTGGTCACCTAGCTTGTCCTCTGTCTGCGGTCTTCTTTGCCCTTCCCCGATTTTCATTACTTTACATTTGGCGGGGTTAAATTCGAGGAGCCAGTTGCCTGACCAGTCTTCCAGCCTGTCCAAGTCTCTTTGTAGTCCTGCCTGATTCTCATCCGATTTAATTCTCCTCATTAACTTCAGATCATCTGCAAACAGGGACACTTCTTAGTCTATCCCTTCTGTCATGTCATTCACATATACCAAAATAGCACTGGTCCTAGGAGTGACCTCTGTGGAACCTCGCTCGTCACAGACGCCCACTCTGATACATCATCACGTACCATGAGTCGTTGTTGCCTCCCTGTCATGTATTCTCTGATTTATTGCAGTGCCCTTTTATGTGTGCCTGATCCTCTAGATTTTGCACTAATCTCTTGTAAGGAGCTGTGTCGAATGCCTTCTTGCAGTCCAAGAAAATGCAATCTACCCATCCCTCTCTCTTGTGTCTTACTTCTGTTACCTTGTCATAAAACTCCAATAGGTTTGTGACACAGGGTTTTCATTCCTTGAATCCGTGCTAATTGTCGTTTATAAGCTTGTTCCTTTCTAGGTGCTCCACCACTCTCCTCCTGATAATATTTTCCATGACTTTGCATACTATACGCGTCAGTGACATTGGTCTGTAGTTTAGTGCCTCATGTCTGTCTTTCTTCAAAATGGGGACTACATTTGCCATCTTCCCTCCCTCAGGTAGTTGCCCACTTTCAATGGATGTGTTGTAAATTTTTGTTAGTGGCACACAGAGCATCTCTGCTACCTCTTTGAGGACCCACAGAGAGATATTGTCTGGTCCCACTGCCTTTGAGGTATCAGGTTCACTTAGGAGCTTCCTCACTTCCTCGGTTGTGAGTATTTCATCCAACACTTGTTGGCATATCACTTGTTGGTGTACTCCACTATTCCGATTTCCCAGAGTCCTTTCTGTCTGCACTGTAAATACTTCCTTAAATCTCACGTTGAGCTCCTCACATATTTCTTGGTCGTTTCTTGTGAGCTCCTCACCTTCTTTCCTCAGCCTGATTACCTGGTCCTTGACTGTTGTTCTCCTCCTGATGTGGCTATACAACAGCTCGGGGCAGACTTTACTTTCGATACTATGTCGTTTTCGTACTGTCGCTGGGTCTCCCTCCTTGTTTGTGCATACTTGTTTCTGGCTCCAACAAATCTCTTTATTTTTCTGGGTCCTTTGTCTTCTGTACTTTTTCCATTCTCTAGCGCACTTTGTTTGCCTCCATACACTTTTGTATAAACCAAGGGCTCATTCTGGTCTTCCCATTATTTCTGTTGCCCTTGAGAACAAACCTTTCCTCTGCCTCCTTGCATTTTGATGTCACATGGTGCATCATTTAGTTTACTGATTTCCGTACCAATTCTCTTTCCCACTGAACCTCCTGCAAGAAGTTCCTCATGCCTGTGTAGTCCCCCCTTTTGTAGTTTAGCTATTCCCATTATACTCCTGTTACCCTCTCCACTTGTAACTCTATTATGTATTCAAAGCTCAAAACCACGTGATCACTAGCTCCGAGCGGCTTTTCATACGTGATGTCCTCGATGTACAAGCTTCTCAGGGTTAATACGAGGTCCAGTCTTGTTGGCTAATCCTCACCTCTCTCTCTCTCTGGTAATGTCTTTAATTTGTTCCTGCATGAGGTTTTCCAGTGCCACATTCATCATCTTGGCTCTCCATGTTTTGGGACATTCATGTGGCTCCAGGTTTTCCTAATCAATCTCCTTGTGACTGAAATCACACATAACTAGTAACTTTTCTCTACCCGTGTGAGTTCTGGTCACCTCAGCTAGTGTATCCACCATTGCTCTGTTGCTCTCTTCATATTTCTTCTCTTGGCCTCCTGTAGTTCTGTGGCGGTTGTACATCACTGCAATGACTACCTTATGTCCCCCAGACTGAATTACACCTACTATGTAGTCCCTATCGCCAAATTCGTCAATTCCTTCCATTTCCTCAAATCTCTATCGGTTTTTAATGAGCAATGCAACTCCTCCTCCCCATCTGCTCCCTCCATCTTTCTTCATGATCTGATATGCGGGTGTGAAGATTTCGTCTTTTATCATAATGGTGAATTTCGTTTCTGTAAGTGCTATGATGTCTGGGGAGTCTCCTTGTGTGTGCATGTGTGTATGTATGTCTGTGTCTGTGTCTTTTCCTATATGTGGTTGCAGGGGTTGAGTTACACACTCATTCGAAATACTGCAGAAACGTAAAATTAGACAAAGAAAATGGAAAATCTGCTCGCAGACACCCCACACTTTTCTTTGAACTGTCAAACTTGTTCGGACAAAAGTGGGGAAAATTACACCTCTCAAATATTTTCCAAGGAAACTTTGATGTGGACTTACGGTTGAGAATTAACGTCAGTGCCGGCACTGGGGCTCAGAGCAGAGGGAGAAAGATCCAGGAAATGTTTTCAACCCTTTTATCTCTTGAAGTGAGCTCATGTTAACTTTGCTATTTTACAAAGGCGTGTAGGAAGTGAGAATTGCGAGAAGCTGAAATATTCTTCTCTCTCTTTCTCCTTGGAAAGAGTGTATGCAAATGAGTGAGTTTCACAGACACACACACGCACGCACTCGTGCATGCTCGCTCCGACACACACACAAACACACACACACACACACACACACACACACACACACACACACACACACACACACACACACACACACACACACTGATTTGTTTAGAGAGAATCACATCAAGAAAGCGATTAGAGACGCAAATGCATTAGAGAAAATCAGAGACCTAAAATTAGATAGGAATATGACAGTTAAGAAAGAAATCACTAATTGTAGTAAGTCAATAATGTTTATAGTTCGCTTGTTAAGTAATATGATGAAAATTCTCCTGCTTATTTTAATGTCAAAATAACATTCAGTTCCAAAATTAAGATTATGAATATCATATCTAAGGGTCACACAATGGCTTTAGCACTTTCCCCAAGAAGGTAATTGGTGTTGCAACATGTGTGGGGTAGCTCCACTGCCCTGGACCACGAGTCGTATTTACAATATCAAAGTAACCCCCATGAAAGGCCTGAAATTTGGGTTGACCAAAGCTTTCAGTTTATATATAGTATATGTATATATACTATCAAAATTTTAGAGCAAGACCGATTTGATGTGGAAAGTTGAATCCTAGTGGATCATTCATCATATACAGTGGTGGAGGCTCAGTCCTCCATTCTTTACACGCAAGATAAATACACAATCTCTACTCACCTATGAGAGCATGATTCGTATAAACATAACAATCAGATTAGGTAAATGGAAAAATTTTTCAGCTTTTATATATATATATACATATATATATATATATATATATATATATATATATATATATATATATATATATATATATATATATATATATATATATATATATACACACACACACACACACACACACACACACACACACACACACACACAGGGAGATCAGTCGCAGAGCCAGGAATGAGTATGCACAGGTAAGGAGGGAGGCCCAGCGACAGTATGAAAATGACATAGCATCGAGAATCAAGACTGACCCGAAACTGTTGTATAGCCACATCAGGAGGAAGACAACAGTCAAAGACCCGGTGATCAGATTAACTACAGAAGGTGGAGAACTCACAAGAAATGATCAGGAGGTATGTGAGGAGCTGAACAGGAGATTTAAGGAAGCTTTTACAGTAGAGACAGGAAGGGTTGTGGGAAGACAGCACAGAAGGGAACATCAAGAGGGAATATAGCAACAAGTGTTGGATGACATACGAGCAAGTGAGGAGGAGGTGAAGAAGCTCTTAAGTGACCTTGACACCTCAAAGGCGATGGGACCGGACAACATCTCCCCATGGGTCCTTAGAGAAGGAGCAGAGATGCTGTGCGTGCCTCTAACCACAATCTCCAACACATCCCTTGAAACTGGGCAACTACCTGAGAAATGGAAGACAGCTAATGTAGTCCCCATATTTAAGAAAGGAAACAGAAACGAGGCGCTAAACTACAGACCTGTGTGTCTGACATGTATTGTGTGCAAAGTCATTGAGAAGATTATCAGGAGGAGAGTGGTCGAACACCTGGAAAGGAACAAGATTATAAATGAAAACCAGCATGGGTTCATGGATGGCAAATCTTGTATCACAAACCTCCTAGAGTTTTATGACAAGGTAACAGAAGTAAGACACGAGAGAGAGGGGTGGGTAGATTGCGTTTTCCTAGACTGCAGGAAGGCCTTTGACACAGTTCCCCACAAGAGATTAGTGCAGAAGCTGGAGGATCAGACGCATGTAAAAGGGAGGGCACTGCAATGGATCAGGGAATACCTGACAGGGAGGCAGCAACGAGTCGTGGTACGTGAAGAGGTATCACAGTGGGCGCCTGTTACGAGCGGGGTCCCACAGAGGTCAGTTCTAGGACCAGTGCTATTTTTGATATATGTGAACGACATGATGGAAGGAATAGACTCTGAAGTGTCC
>NC_091307.1:4743858-4771358 GCF_038502225.1 Cherax quadricarinatus
TGGTACTGGTGTTTTTTGCAGTGTGTGGTGTTCTTGTGTTGAGTATGGTATAACGAAAAAAATCACTTTACATTATTATCATAAAGTCGGTGTATTCAAGCGGCATGCTTTGGTGGCAGGATTTCTATGTAAAAAAAGTGGTTAACGAGAATTTGGTCTATACAGAGAACTAATTTATAATTATATTTTAATTAATTTAACTTTCCTGTAGAAAAATTAAAATTTAACGAACCAGACCTTACCTAATTCCTTGAAGCCAGAGCGCGGTCTACTGTCGTCACCGAAGAGTGTTTAATAGTCTTTTGAGCACCTTCCCTGGCATGATGATGTGTCGAGACCAGACGCTAATGAAGCCATTCAGAGCCTCTGTTGGTGGTGTGCTGCAGACTCACCTACAACTGACGCACCTCAATCACAATTGTTATATATATATATATATATATATATATATATATATATATATATATATTTATATATATATTTATATATATATATATATTTATATATATATATATAGGGGGTGGTAGGAGAAGAAAATATTCAAACAGCTCCGGGGAGAACCTTGAGTTTTCTCTGAGGTACGTTTATTGTCTTCTCTGAGGATGAGGGTCCCCATTCCAGCTATAGAGGTGGTACTTCCCTATATAAATATATATATATATATATATATCTATATATATATATATATATATATATATATATATATATATATATATATATATATATATATAGGGATAGAGAGAGAGAGAGAGGGAGAGAGGCTACTCTCACATCCTGGAGCACATGCAGTAGATGTGCCCAGAAGTCTCAAGAACGCTAGATTATCTGACCCAGTGCCACAATCACAACTGCAAAAAATGGTAGGATGGATAATTAGAACGCTCAAAACAAGAGATGCCAAGCCAATCACGATCCTTTTCAGATCACTTATTCTTTCTAGGCTGGAACACTGCTGTACATTAACATCTCATCTCCGTTCAAAGCAGGTAAAATTGCAGATCTAGAGAGTATACAGAGAACCTTTACTGCACATATAAGTTCCATCAAACACCTGAACTACTGGGAACGCTTGGAAGCACTAGACTTGTACTCGGTAGAACGCAGGCGAGAGAGATATATCATAATCTACACTTGGAAAATCCTTAAAGGAATGGTCCTGAATCTGCACACAGAAATCACTCCCTACGAAAGTAAAAGACTGGGCATACCCCCAATGAAAAGTAGGGGAGCCATTGATACACTAAGAGAAAACACAATAAGTGTCCGGGGCCCAAGACTGTTCAACAGTCTCCCACCATGCATAAAGGGATTTGCCAATAGAACTCTGGCTGCCTTTAAGAGGGAGCTGGACAGATACTTAAAGTCGGTGCCGGGTCAGCGGGGCTGTGGTTCGTGCGTTGGACTACGTGCGACCAACAGTAACAGCCTGGTTCATCAGGCCCTGGTCCACTGGGAGGCCTGGTGGGGGCGCTGATCAACGGAATACCTTCCAGGCATCCAGACAAGTATGCTTGCGGCATCCACCGTAACTCTGACAATTACCTTAGGTGGTTTAATGTGGCGAGGCATGTTATGATTCAAAAGGATCTATTCAAGCAGGAGTGTTTGGAATGAGCGATGATTGTAACCAACTAATACTGTCGCCCAGAGCAACTGGCTGTGTCATTATTTCAGTAGTTTTGTTTAATTAATTCTGCTCCACTAAGTTACTACGATTAAATAAGTATAGTGGTGATGCCCTTCTGTACCAGACCTCAGTCTCTTTTTACCACTATACCACCTTTTGTATTCTTATCTCAGTATTGGACCGAAAAGCTTACCATGAGCGAAACATGACCTTAATAAATGTTCTTGTACTACACTCATCATATATTACACCTTAAAGAATCCGATACCATCTCTAATCGAGGGTCTCCTTGCTTGCCAGTACTTCGTCGAGCAGATTACCTTTAGTACGTACTATCACAAACTGCTTTCAAAAGCAATCCTTGATATTATCAGGAAGAAGTTGCATTCTCGGTTTCCAGACAAAAGTCCGACCAACTTAGCTGTAATTGAGATTCCTAAGACTACTGCATTTTGGGGCCTTGAAGGCTCCAGAGAAGTCTACCTTGACAAGTTTCTATGTTCTGGGATCTGTATAACACACCTAAAACCAATTTTTCATATACTTCAAGAAACCTCATGCAGCAATTCAAACGTTTTCGGATATATAGTGCCTTCCCAACCCACTTCACGTACTTCAATGAATTTGAAATATGTTAAACCCCTGAATGTGGCACTTGGCAGGCACTTCTGGACTCTTCAACTTACTCCACGTCTCAGTTAATGCAACATCATCGTCTAGTTAATCTTCTTTCCTATGTGTCTTCTCCTAATTCATCTTTGCCTCTCCGCTATTTCTGTTGTAATTTTCATTATCTAAATGTTTTTCTTTACTCTCTGAATAACAAAATCCATTGTGTACCTTCTTATTCCCCACACACACCCATACCTCTAGCTTTTTATTTTTTCATTTTAAAGCCTACCATGAGCGAAATAGCTATCACTCTTATGCCCTAGATAAATGTCCTTCATCTCTGGCGTGTATACAATTCCTGCCATATAAGAGTTTCTAGCTGCCAACAAATAGTACTGCAATCGCCTTCTGGAACGTGTCTAGCCAACACCACCAGTTGCCCTATGCAACCACTCTTTGCAAACCCCTCTTAATGGTAGAAAACTACGTATAACACAGATCCCTCCCAGTATCCTAATTTCTCTTGCTGTCTTACACCTAACAATCACGCCTAATTAAAATCTACACTTCTTAGCATCATTACCTCCAGCACTAGACAGAAAATGCTGTTTTCCCCATTACCAGAAAATGCTGTTTTCCCCATTACCAATCGGGATGTTTCCTAATCTGCTATGTCCTCCATTCCAGCCCAGGAAAATACCCTCTTCCTCCTCATCTTGTTTTCGTTACAAAAAGCCCTATCAATAAACTTTATAATGAAGTTTCTTTATGCTAGAACCTTTTCACACTCTCTAGCTTTTCTTATGTCCTCCATGACTAAATTACACTGATCAGGCAACACAGTGAAGTATATTATACTCGCATCAGAAGTTGCGACGATTTTCTTCATCTTCAGTATTAATCTATTCTAGTCGTAGCGACTAGAATCACTTGTACCTTCCTTGCTCCAAGGATGAATATCTTTGTTCTCCTCTCTTAGAAGTATCTCCTTCGTAGCTTCTACTTGCCCTGCTTTTACCTGAAAGAAGAGCTGCTTAAAGCTGGAAAAACATCTTTCATACTTCAATAACACTATCACTGAGAATCCACAAAGAACATCTTTACATAAAACAGGTCAGTTCAGTACTGACACAGGTCAGCTCACTGAAACTGGAAGCTAACTTCATAAGCGAATATCCACGTAGATATGTCTAAACCAAGGAGGCAGGAAACATCTTTTCTCGACTCAAAATGAAGACGCAAGATTCAGTAGCTAGTTTTCAATCCTCGCAAATGCAACTTGGTAACTACAACCTGGTAAATATGTGTGCACACGCATGGACTCACAAGCAAGCAAACAAGCGAGCACACACACACACACACACACACATACACACACAAGGATCTTGGTGTGTGTATAACACCGGGAACATCTGAGGCGCATATTAACCAAATAACTGCTGCAGCATATGGACGCCTGGCAAACCTAAGAAAAGCATTCCGACATCTAAATAAGGAGTCATTCAGGACCCTGTACACTGTGTACGTTAGGCCCATATTGGAGAATGCAGCGCCAGTTTGGAATCCTCACCCAGCCAAGCATGTAAAGAAGCTAGAGAAAGTGCAAAGGTTTGCAACAAGATTAGTCCCAGAGCTAAGGGGTATGTTCTACGAGGAGAGGTTAAGGGAAATCGACCTGACGACACTGGAAGACAGGAAAGTTAGAGGGGATACGATAACGACATATAAAATGCTGAGAGGTAGAGACAAGGTGGACAGAGACAGGATGTTCCAGAGATGGGACACATCAACGAGGGGTCACAGTTGGAAGCTGAAGACTCAGATGAACCACAGGGATGTTAGGAAATATTTCTTCAGTCACAGAGTTGTCAGGAAGTGGAATAGCCTGGGTAGTGATGTAGTGAAGGCAGGATCCATACATAGCTTCAAGAAGAGGTATGATAAAGCTCACGGAGCTTTATCATACCTCTAGGTGAGTACAGAGGAGGAAAACGGGTGTTTAAGGTAAGGTAGGAAGTTAAAGGCAAAAATAAGTAATACGGACATACAGACAGCTTTCTTCAGCCTCCCAGGATGATCAAGGAGTGGTATGGCTTGAATAAAAAGATTTAGATAGGTTCAATACGTAGCTTTAAAACTAGATACGATAAGAGTTGAAAAAATTAATAGGAAATGAATAGGGTAAGTGTTAGTTAAAGAGTAGGTACGACCTGAAGCTGAAACTTGTTCCATGAAATCACACAGGAAGAATCGAATACACAGACACTAGTATAACTAGGTCACAATTTGTAAACCTAAAGAAAACGAGTAATATTTTGCCAGAGAGAGCATTCGCGGACGTGCGTGTTGTTCCTGATGTAAATCAGGTGTAGCAAGAACAGTATACATCCTGAAACGCTTATTATAGCTAGGTACCAGCAGTATGTCCACACTTCAATTGATACCAAAAGAAATGACGAGATGCAAGAAACAAGAGATAAACGGATTTAGAATGGAAAACTAACCAATCCTGCATTATGTATTCTTTCACAAATTCCACTGGTCAAAGTAAACTGTTTTTCCAGTGGTTGAGACGTTAGACAATACAAGAGAAGCGAAATATTTTAGTTTCTCTACGTATTTGGCAATGTCTCGATAAGATTATGCTACTCCACGATAACGAGTGTGAGAGCATACGTGTAGAGCAGTCACTGAGTGCTTCAGGCAGTGTGTCTAGCGTGTGTACAGAGAAGAACAGCTCTGCCCAGCTTCGGGAACTATTTGCCTCGGATCACCAGAAGCGAACCACAAAACCTTTGTGGAGTTTCAGGTAATGTAGGAGAGAGAGAGAGAGTGCGAGGGGCAACTGATAGCTCTTATCTCCCAGTGATTACCGGAGCTGGCGTGCATAATGGAGTAAAAAATTGGATTTATTCCGGCCGCCGTGTGAAAGCTATTGGACGGCCACATCGAGAGAAAATAAATCCAATACTCCTGCCAACGGAAGAGGAATAAAAGTTGATTAGATTTTGCGCTAACGCCGATTGGAACGTTAACTCTCCATTTTGTTAGGCAAATACACGCCCTGATCGGACCCATTAAAACGTCACATCCCGGTAATACAGAACTGCATCTCAACTCTTTCTACACTCAGGACATCCTCTTACACCCCAACCTGGCTCACCCTTCCCCCCGCCCACCCCAATACTATACCTCCCCCATCTCCATCCACTAGCCCATTCCCCATCCTCCCTTCGCCTCCACCGGGATATCGAGAACTGGATGCATAGTCACGCCTCTAGTTGTGGAATGGCCACTTTGTGGGGAATCAGGTGAACTGGGGATAGTAGTGGTGGTGGAGGTATTGGTGGCAGTGATGGTGATGGTATCGTTGGGATTAGTACTGGTGGTAGCAATAGTAATAGTGATCGTGATACCTGCAGTGTTAGTGAGGGTAGTATTATAAGTGGTGTTAGTGAGGGTGGTATTATCAGTGGTGTTAGTGGTGTTATGTGGTGGTGGTGATGAGGGGGTGGTATTAGTGATGAATGTGGTTATGGCTGGTTGGGGTGATGGTCAGAGTGACGGTGGTAGTGATAATAATGAAGAGGTGTGGCGGAGGTAGTGATGGTAGAGGTAGTGATCATAGTGGAGAGATGTGGCGGAGGTAGTGATGGTAGAGGTAGTGATCATAGTGGAGAGGTGTGGCGGAGGTAGTGATGGTAGAGGTAGTGATCATAGTGGAGAGATGTGGCGGAGGTAGTGATGGTAGAGGTAGTGATCATAGTGGAGAGGTGTGGCGGAGGTAGTGATGGTAGAGGTAGTGATCATAGTGGAAAGGTGTGGCGGAGGTAGTGATGGCAAAGGTAGCAGTTATATAGGTGCAACTCTGGTATAAGTTGGCAGCAATGGTGGTAGTGAACGTGGAAGAATGGAAGGTGGTTGTAGTGGTGGTGGTGGTGGTGGTGGTGGTGGGAAGGTTGTAGTTGTGGCGGTGGTGAGGTGGTTGTAGCGGTGGCGGTGGTGGGTAGGTTGTAGTTGTGGCGGTGGTGAGGTGGATGTAGCGTTGGCGGTGGTGGGGAGGTTGTAGTGGTGGTGGTGGTGGGGTGGTTGTAGTTGTGGCGGTGGTGAGGTGGGTGTAGTTGTGGCGGTGGTAGGGAAGTTGTAGTGGTGGCGGAGTGGGTAGGTTGTAGTGGTGGTGAAACTGCAGTTGTGGCGGTGGTGGGGAGGTTGTAGTTGTGGAGGTGGTAGGGAAGTTGTAGTGGTGGCGGTAGTGGGTACGTTGTGGTGGTGGTGGTGGTGGTGGTGAGGCTGTAGTTGTGGCGGTGGTGGGGAGGTTGTAGTTGTGGTGGTGGTGGGGAGGTTGTTGTGACGGCGGAGGTGGGGTGGTTGCAGTTGTGGCGGTGGTGGGGCCCTGAGTGACCCCTATGGCTTTAGCGTTTCATCAATATGCAGTAATTACGTGATAAACCCGTGTTAATATTCATAAGAACATAATTATTTCATAGGGCTGTATAACCCATACGAGTTTAGCGATTGTTTTTAATATTACACTACATTCACGGAGAGAGTGCTGGACCCGTAGGGAGCATACAGCGCCTGATGGTGTAGCTAAGTAGCAGCAGTTGTAACTTTTAAGAAGCAGTTTGACCTCGTAGTTCACTCAGCACTCACAGCCATCAAATATTTATATACCAACATTGAGAACAACGACCACAAAGATAACGCTACTGAGGCAAAGAGTGCCGAAGCAGAGATAAAATTTTGTGCGTATTTTTAGTTCCGGAGGGTTATCCACCAAGGTCATCGAGGACCTTCTGTCTAATTTCTATTGTGGTCCTTCAATCTTGTCTCCCAGGATGTGACATACACCTGCCAACTAACACCCAGGTACCTACTTGCTTGATAGGTGAACGGGGACAGCAGATGTAAAGAAACACGCCCACGGACACTCAATGTGTGAGGCAAGAGCGTTGCCTACCAGGCCACGTGTTCACAGCCAAGTGCCGTATAGCATAAACAGACATTTATTAAATACATTTCAATTGCAAGATACTCTGTCAGTACTCGATAGTCTCTTGTTGTTGAAACGTCGTATATAATAAAAGGACCGAGTGTGCGGTTTTTTTTTTCTTCCAGCCTCATGTGCTAACCATTAACCCGGTGTATATCACGCTTATGTTGACTTTGACTTCATTGCCCTTGTAGGAAGAGACATTGTTTACAGTGAAATGATATAAATCATGAGAATCGTATTGCTTGTCAATACAAATACACGCACAATGACGTCCAATATGGCTGATTAGTGTAACTCAGCAGACGTTAATCTCGTGATTCAAAACCTCAATAACGATACAAATACTGATCTGTATGGGATGGCACTGCAAGAGGGTTTTCTAGTTACAGGACCCGCTTGTTCCAAGGAAGACGAAGGTAGCTCCAGTTGTTAGACCCTTCTAGGTTTAGTGCTTTCCTATTGTTACAGTGTTGTAGTTATAAGATTTGCAGTCGTGTTGCTGTTTGAAGCTTTTCTGTAAGTTAGTAACTTATGCCGATAAGTGACAATTCAAAATCACTTTCAGCATGAAGAGTCTTTATTTTACGAAGTTTCACCCACAGTGGACCTTTATCATGTTCGTGATGGCCCACTGTGGGTGAAGCTAGGAAAATTAAGTCTTGGAATCAGCGTGTTGGTTGCTCGTCTTGGTGCCCTGGTGATGATGATAATACTAATGGTGGTAGATTCATCACAGGCTTGTGATGATATGTCACAGCCGAGATGGTTATTGATGCTGCTGCTGCTGGTGTTGTGTCACAGAAGTGATGGTTGGTGATGCTGCTGCTGCTGGTGACGTGTAGCATCCGTGATGGTTGGTGATGCTGCTGCTGTTGGTGGTGGGTGGTGGTGATCTATCAAACCTTATGGTCGGTGACGCTGCTGCTGGTCGTGATGTTTCATAGCCGTGATGATTAGTACTGGTGGTGGTGGTGGTGACAAAAGGTTAGTCAAGCTCACGTACGTGTTTGCAATGGTGCTCATGATGTTGCGGCCTGCTAATTGCAACAGTAATTGAGCAAAAATTGAATTGCCGTCAAATAGTCGATGCGTACCCTGTGGGTCTGATTAAAAAGTCAATGTTTGAATTAAAAAATATATATATAAGCAAATGAGCTGATTCTTTTTCCAAACAGCAATGTTTAGTCGAAATGTGTCCTCTCGTATTTTTCTTGCGCGTCTGGTAATTACAATCTTCCTGTATTTTGACAACGACGGCCGTTTCACAACATGGTAGGCTAACCCATTACAGGAAGCATTGAACACCATTCACTCAGTACTTGTATTGTCAGAAGTGCTGGAACATCAGTACCACAGCATTCCTACCTAGCTCTATGATCATTGATTTTAGACTCTATAACCCCACCCGGTAGATCATCAGATGCAGCATTCTCCACCTGACTTAAGAAATCGTAATGACACGATTGCAAATAAACCATACCCCCGGCCGGGATTGAACCCGCGGTCATAGAGTCTCAAAACTCCAGCCCGTCGCGTTAGCCACTAGACCAGCTAGCCACAATAAGATTCATCCAACTAGGTATATTTCTACACCATAGGAAGGTTAGCACAGGCACCTCTGTGACCACAAATGCAAGTTTTTACAGACGAATCTCCAGCTAGCGTGGCCGTGACGAACTCTAGCTCAAGTCCCTTCACTGCCGTCAACATGACGGCGTTCCGATACCTCGGTAAGGAATCGTTCAAGACTCTGTATACCATTTACGTCAGTCCCATACTGGAGTATGCAGCACCAGTTTGGAATTCACACCTGGTCAAGCACGTCAAGAAATTAGAGAAAGTGCAAAGGTTTGCAACAAGACTAGTCCCAGAGCTAAGGGGATTGTCCTACGAAGAAAGATTGAGGGAAATCGGCCTGACGACACTGGAGGACAGGAGGGTCAGGGGAGACATGATAACGACATATAAAATACTGCGCGGAATAGACAAGGTGAACAAAGACGGGATGTTCCAGAGATGGGACACAGAAACAAGAGGTCACAATTGGAAATTGAAGACTCAGATGAATCAAAGGGATGTTAGGAAGTATTTCTTCAGTCATAGAGTAGTCAGGCAGTGGAATAGCCTAGAAAGTGACGTAGTGGAGGCGGGAACCATACATAGTTTTAAGGCGAGGTTTGATAAAGCTCATGGAGCAGGGAGAGAGAGGACCTAGTAGCAATCAATGAAGAGGCGGGGCCAGGAGCTATGAATCGACCCCTGCAACCACAAATAGGTGAGTACAAATAGGTGAGTACACACACACACACACACACACACAAACTCAACACACATAATCACAATTCATAGATGTAAATTTAATATAGGCTGCGTGGTTAAGCTTCTCAGAGGCTGGATGGGAACCAAGGATGTACCAGACAACTTCTGAACCGCCACACTTAGGCGATTCAGGAGGAAAGTGGTTTCTAGTAGTTTCGATGAGATTGGAAACTGATTATATAAGGAAATTTGCGGAACTTCAACAAGGACTATGGATCACTCATCCTAATGGGACAAAATAGTACTGATTAGCCAAGAGAACAGACTGTAGGTATCTGCTAGATTAGATGAACGTATACAGTCCCTTCACCAGCAGTCTGCCATTCTTCTAGGAAGAGTGTGATCCCACCAGTGCGACTATTTGGAGTCTACCTCGCTGTTACTGCTGGCCGCACGTAGTCCAACATACGAACCATAGCCCTGCTGATCTGGCACTGACTAGAGGTATCTGTCCAGCTCCCTCTCGAAGGCAGCCAGGGGCCTCTTGGTAATTCCCCTTATGCTTGGTGGGATTAACAGATGTTTAGGAATGTTGGACAATCAAGATAAACTAGAGGCTTCCTTCTCATGACCTTGTAGACCTCACTGTGTCTAACATGCCATCCTTAAGAGCATGTACAATAAAAACCATGCAGACCGTATCGGCGAGCTACCACTTTATCGCAAATATGCTAATATGCACTGTGCGATGTATCCGCGTGCACATGTACCATAGCTGAGATTTTTCCACTATTCTCACGGGTCTCCGGGCAACAAGTAGGTAGTTGTCGATAGCAACAGGACTGAGTGCGTGCGTATGTGCCTGCGTGCGTGCATTCTTGCGTAAATGTGTGTGTGTGTTTAAAGTCTCAACAAACTCGCATAAACATCACATCGATGTCAAGTCCTGATGAGTAATATTCCATTATTCATTAACTCCCGGACAGGAGAGTGCATAACCCTTGTTGTTTGTATTCATGAAAATGGTGTAACATGTGTGTGTCGACAGTCAACAAGGGCGTCGGGTAATATTGCTTCTTTGTCTAAGTCATTGATATTCCCTCTCCCAACACCAGGTTAATATCACTTACATAGACGTATCGCAACGAGGATGATTTAATTGAGAAATTGTACATAACTAATAGTACTCACTATTATGCTTAAAGCGAAGAGAAATTCCTTAGTGATTTTGATTAAAAAATATTCATATGTAGATATTATAAAAGTATAGATATGTAGAGATAAAGGTAGGTATTAAGTTGAGGTGGAAACTAAGTTGATAGGTGTTGTGTGCGAGCTCAAGTTGAGGTAACGTGAAGAGACGCAATTAAAAAAATAATTCACTGAGAAATATCATAGTGTGCATATTTTTGTAACATTTCTAAGGAAAACAGTTAAGGAAATTGTTATATTTTGGAAAATCACCAGACAAGCATTAATCAGAAGTTCAATGATACCAACACTGTAGCCCCTCCCTCACCCCATACTTCTTGCCTCTCTCTGAATACATACCAATACCAATACTTTTCCATAATACATATATATATATATATGTCGTGCCGAATAGGCAGAACTTGCAATATTGGCTTAAATAGCAACGCTCACCTTGCCATATAGGACAAGCGAAAATTTGTGTATGCAATAATTTCTCCAAAATCATTCTGAACCTAACGAAGAAAATATATTTCACTGTGTTTGTTTAGTATTAAATTATTGTTAACAAATCTAAAATATATTTAGTTGGGTTAGGCTAAAATAAATTTTTCTTGTTATAATAAGGTTAGGTAAGTTTTCTAAGATTCTTTTGTAGCAAAATTAAAATTTTTTACATTAACATTAATGAAAAAAATATATGAGTTCTTGATATATATATATATATATATATATATATATATATATATATATATATATATATATATATATATATATATATATATATATATATATATATATATATATATATATATATATATATATATATATATATATATATATATATATATATATATATATATATATATATGCAATAAGATCACAGTAAACAGGTGATTTCAGAATATGCAAAACAACCACTCTGAAAGAATAGAGAATTTCCAAGCGCTTTCGTGACTACTCACATTATCAAGGAACTATAGTTCCTTGATACATAGTTCCTTGATAATGTGAGTAGTCACGAAAGCGCTTGGAATTTCTCTATTCTTTCAGAGAGGTTGTTTTGCATATATATATATACATATATATATATACATATATATATATATATATATATATATATATATATATATATAATATTTTTGGGACATGACGAGCTGTTGGAGTGTGAGCAGGGTAATATTTAGTGAAGGGATTCAGGAAAACCGGTTGTTTTTATATAGCCGAACTTGAGTACTGGAAATGAGAAGTACAATGAATGCACTTTAAAGGAGGGATTTGGGCTATTGGCAGTTTGGAGGGATATGTTATATCTTTATATATGCTTCTAAATTGTTGTATCTGGGCGCCTCTGCGAAAACAGTGATTATGTGTGAGTGAGGAAAAAGTGTTGAATGATGATGAAAGTATTTTTTGGGGGGGGATTTTCTTTCTTTTTGGGTTACCCTGCCTCGGTGGGAGACGGCTGACTTGTTAAAAAAAAAAAAGAAAAAAAAATGTATGTGTGTACTCACCTAGTTGTACTCACCTAGTTGAGGTTGCAGGGGTCGAGTCCAAGCTCCTGGCTCCACCTCTTCACTGGTCGCTACTAGGTCACTCCCCCTGAACCGTGAGCTTTATCATACCTCTGCTTAAAGCTATGTATGGATCCTGCCTCCACTACATCGCTTCCCAAACTATTCCACTTCCTGACTACTCTGTGACTGAAGAAATACTTCCTTACATCCCCGTGATTCATCTGTGTCTTCAACTTCCAACTGTGTCCCCTTGTTACTGTGTCCAATCTCTGGAACATTGTCTTTGTCCACCTTGTCAATTCCTCTCAGTATTTTGTATGTCGTTATCATGTCCCCCCTATCTCTCCTGTCCTCCAGTGTCGTCAGGTTGATTTCCCTTAACCTCTCCTCATAAGACATACCTCTTAGCTCTGGAACTAGTTTTGTTACAAACCTTTGCACTTTCTCTAGTTTCTTTACATGCTTGGCTAGGTGTGGGTTCCAAACTGGTGCCGCATACTCCAATATGGGCCTAACGTACACGGTGTACAGGGTCCTGAACGATTCCTTATTAAGATGTCGGAATGCTGTTCTGAGGTTTACCAGGCGCCCATATGCTGCAGCAGTTATTTGGTTGATGTGCGCTTCAGGAGATGTGCCTGGTGTTATACTCACCCCAAGATATTTTTCCTTGAGTGAGTTTTGTAGTCTCTGACCCCCCTAGACTGTACTCAGTCTGCGGTCTTCTTTGCCCATCCCCAATCTTCATGACTTTGCACTTGGTGGGGTTGAACTCCAGGAGCCAATTGCTGGATCAGGTCTGCAGCCTGTCCAGATCCCTTTGTAGTTCTGCCTGGTCTTCGGTCGAATGAATTCTTCTCATCAACTTCACGTCATCTGAAAACAGGGACACTTCGGAGTCTATTCCTTCCGCCATGTCGTTCACAAATAGTTAGTTAGTTAGTTACCATTTTGTCCTAGGCACATGTCGATTAGACACTAGGCCTGTTTTATCGGTGTGTGTGTGTGTGTGTGTGTGTGTGTGTGTGTGTGTGTGTGTGTGTGTGTACACAGAATATGCAACATATCTTGCTCATTCTGAAACATAGCTTATCTCGGAATATTAGTTGCAAATCACTTCTATTGGCATTTATTGTAATTTCGATATTAGATGATTTCTGCTAAATTGTGCTTATCTTGAAGCAATATATGTTGCAACAATATGAAATATGTAACACTGCAGAATGCACTGCGTCTCTTGTTACTTAGTTTAACGCTGCGTTTCTTGAATAAATAATATTGTGTTTATCCCAGCACAGGATCTTGCAAGATTGAATCCCCTACATATGAACAACGTGACGTATCTTTTTAACAGTAGATATCTTAAAAAAGACAGGTTGCTTAACAAGTTTCGCTCCGCGTAAAGCTTTGTGAAGTTTCTTTTGATGGTTTGATAAAGCTGTACACTTTGATGTAATGAAAGCTTGTCCCACCTCATTTTTTTCATTGTTGCCAGAACATCTCAATCTATTTTCACATTTAGTTTTACTGCACCTGGTACACAACGCAGTATCTCTCCTGATAACTCTGTGGTACCTTGCTCCCTCGGCTGTGAGACCCGGTTCTAGAGAGCCCCATGAAGCCAGGTTGGCCAAACGACCAGAAACGGGCTACATCCCCGCAGATCCATTATTGTAATTAAAGTTAATGAACTATGCCAAACGCACGCGTATATCAAACCAGCATACTCGGAAATGTACCAGTAAGTTATATCGTCGTTTAATTAATGGACATTGAATAACAGTGGCGAACGAAATTGATCTACGCAACCAGTGCGTTCAACAAGCCTTTAGAGATACTGGCTTATGTAGCGTAGGGCTATCAATTTTACATTATTTTGTATTTCATTAAGCGCTAAACCCGAGTGGGTCATTCAGCGCAGGGAGTGGTGAAGGCTCATTCCTCCAACCGCCAATCGAGGCCCTGTCTCTCACCAGCCAGGTGAGACAAGCGATGTATATTTGTAGTATTAACATATGCTTTCCTATTGCGGTGGAAGGAGGTAGTTAATCGCAAAGCGGGACAGAGACGGAGGATCGAGCCTACACCAATCCGTGTGCCCATGACCGACACAGATTTAGCGCTTCGTGAAATACATTAAAGTGTTGTAATAAATTCCTTTCTGTAAAATGTGATATTCATTCGATCTTTCTTATTCTTCCTATCTTGCAAAAGTATACAGCATCCTAGCATCATTTCCCTACATTATTTTTCTTAAAAAAACTCCTGGCATCATTTTCTTAACTCTTCCTGTATAACTTGTTTCTTTCTTTAAGCGAGAAATAGTTTAAAACTTGGCAAGCATGTCCTAAGTAAATTGGATATTGTCCTTGTTAATATTGCCCTCAACTTGGGTACTTGATGGTATAAAATACCGATAAGATGAGAAACACACACAAATGAACTTAAATGCAACTGCGTTTGCGTCTTTTTCTTCTCTTCAGTTTACTATTTTGTTCGTAATGGATCGAACTGTGCTAACGCCTTTAAGTGTGTACATTGGCTCACGGCAAATTTCTAGCACATTATTATTATTATAATCAAAGGGGAAGCGCTAAACCCGGAGGATTATACAGCGCCTGGGGGGGGGATGTGGAAGGCAGTCAGGCTTAATTTGGGGAACTGGAGCACAGATCCATTTCCCTAAATCAAGAGCCCCTCACCAACATCAAGGAAAACGGCAAATTTCTAGCACAGCGATGAGCATCCTTGGACGTACACGTCGCTCCAAACTACCTAAAATTAAGAAGGTAGTTAATATTCCAAGCATAAGAGACAGTGTCGTTTAAAGAAATAATTATCTCACTGACATTAAAATCCTCAACTGTACCTCCACACCTTCTAGAGGACAGTTTAACGCTCCTCCGAATGCATCATATAAACTGGGTCAGAGAGAGAGAGAGAGAGAGAGAGAGAGAGAGAGAGAGAGAGAGAGAGAGAGAAAGACAAGAGAGCTGTAAAGTTAGGATCTGGAGGACATGTAGCACGTAACTCAAGGCAGAAAACAGAGTCACACCATAGAAACAAAGACAAAGACTGTGTAGCAAGGCTCTGTAAGTGGACAGACAAGAGTTGGGCCTGGAGTCAAAGGGGTTTCGTCAAACACATTAAGATTTATAGGCACCAGCTGGCCACCATCAACAGAACTAGAGAAAACGGATGTGACACTTCTTCACTAATTAGATTTTATAGAGTAAAGGGAAATTCCCAATTTGCCTGTGAAGACTAGGGGAGGGAGAGAAAGGGAAGGGAGGGAAGGATAGAGAGTAAAGAGAGAGAGAGAGAGAGAGAGAGAGAGAGAGAGAGAGAGAGAGAGAGAGAGAGAGAGAGAGAGAGAGAGAGAGAGAGAGAGTGAGAGAGAGAGAGAGAGAGAAAGAGAGAGAGAGAGAGAGAGAGAGAGAGAGAGAGAGAGAGAGAGAGAGAGAGAGAGAGAGAGAGAGAGAGAGAGAGAGACAGACAGACAGACAGACAGACAGACAGACAGACAGACAGACAGACAGAAAGAGAGAAAGAGGAAGAAAGAGAGGGAGAGGGAGAGACAGAGACAGCAGATGGTGATGTGCTAGCAAATGGTGCTGTGCCCCTCGGTAAGGTATCAAATTTTCGCTTTTCCTGTTTCAGAATGTAAACAAAATAGCACTGAGAGTCCATTACCAGTAATAATTAGTTTCACCATACAATATACTTCTCTGTAAGTTCAATTTGAATGGTATATTTCGCCTCTAAAACGGCAAATTTATTTTAACTCTAGAGCGTTTGGATACGAAGGACCGGGAACTTTACCTTAAAAGAGTCACTCTTATTAATTGCTGTTATCGTTATTTTCAGTTATGTATTCCAAGCAAATGCATGACATTTAAATCAGAATTTCAGGAGCCATATTTTAATAATAAATATATACTGATTTCTTTGTTTTGGCAACTCATATGTATGACACTATACAAATAACCTGCATATAGGAGAGAGGAGCTTACGACGACGTTTCGTTCCGACTTGGACCATTTACAAAGGCACACCGAAGTCGGGCCGAAACATTGTCGTAAGCTCCTCTCTCTTATGTGCGGGTTATTTGTGTATTGATCCAGGCACGGTATTGTGCCTTTTTGATATTTATGTACATATGTATGACCATTTTTAAAATTCTCAATATATTTACAGCTAGGAACATAGAATTCAAGAAAATGGTTACAGGTCAGACTCCATACTTCATTTCTAGTTTGGTGGGCATTTATGAGCTTGTCAAACCGCCAAATGTACTTATAACTACGCCTAACCCCAATGTATGTCAGTTTTATATTACCAGTTACGCCGTAAATTTTCTTGTCTCTGTTCATGACATCATGGCGGGCTATGTAGAACCATTAAAGATTTTAATTTCATTCCTGTGTCATTCGATTTTTTGTTAGGTTAAAGGACGGACACAGGTGCAAATAATGCGACATTTTTATTGTGGCAACTTTTCCTTTCCAGGAGCTTTGTCAAGCCATTGCAAACAGTATAAGGACACCGAGGGTATACGTACATAGGTAGTAGAGTGAGGCGCCATTTATTTATGCTTTTCCAAATTAAACTGACATACGTACATGTGTTTAAACCATTAACTGTTCCTTCTTATATTTGTCTAGGCCCTTGATTTCTGCTGCTTTGTTAACGCAGTTTGAAAGAAAATTAACAGTTTGGGATTTCTGCAATCACTCTAACCTCCATCAATCCAAAATACACGTAATAAACTGCGTTGTTGTTGCTTTTATTACAGTACACAGGAGGGGCTTTCTAACAGCCAAAATAGGAGGTTGAATCCTCTCTTCATCTGCGGACCAATTCTGGATAGTGACGACTGTATCATTCGATATATTGTGCACCAGAGTCAGCAACTCTTGTGACAAATTTAATTTTTTAGTATTTTATAGTATTTATAATTGGCCTTCTTCGTATTTAGAGTACTAATACCTGGGTATAAGTTAAAGATTAGTGGTAACACGTCTTGACAAGTTATCAGGTAACGAATGAACATACATTTACACAATAAATTTCACATATTAAATGCCGTACATTGGTTTATATCGCCATATACGCGAGTGGGTTCACTTGTGCCTTCTATTCTCGCATTCTCATGTTTAATTAAAAGTTTAACTAATTTGGTTCCAGTAAAGTTCGTTAACGTTCCTCTGGTACATTCATGACTGACATTTGTTTCTAATGACAGTGGAAGGTTTACTACTAATGGGCTCGAGTAATGTCTCAGGTAGAAATAATTACCTGGAGAATAGATTAGTTGGAGAATAAATCAACTAGAAAATACATTAGTTGGAGAATAAATCAGCCGGAGAATAGATTAGTTGGAGAATGAATCAGCTGGAGAATGGACTAGTTGGAAAATAAATCAGCTGCAGAGTAGATTTTCTAGATTTTCTGAATGTAACATGCTTAGTGAAAAAAACTGCCTGCCTATGCTTTGCATAATAATACAAGCCGTTTACTCTAAGTTTATATGTTACTAGTTAGTGATGAACAATTTTAACGTAGCAGAGAGGATTTTAGCAGAATATCCAGGTAACTTCGGCAAATGTTCTCCATTAAACATTGTTGTAAAGTTACATCAATATTTTTGGTAACTATAATGATGTACGTCAGGTAACCGCTTCTCGATGCATACAGTAATCTATGATAATATTTATACTCTTCATCGTTCTGCTTTATTAAAGTCTCAGGGTATATATGTATGTAGGTATGTAGTATGTACATAAGTGCATATATATATATATATATATATATATATATATATATATATATATATATATATATATATATATATATATATATATATATATATATATATATATATATATATCGTGCCGAATAGGCAGAACTTGCGATCTTGGCTTAAATAGCAACGTTCATCTTGCCATATAGGACAAGCGAAAATTTTTGTATGCAATAATTTCGCCAAAATCATTCTAAACCTAACGAAAAAAGTATATCTCATTGTGTTTGTTTAGTATTAAATTACTGTAAACAAATCTAAAATATATTTAGTAGGATTCGGCTAAAATAAATTGCTCTTGTTATAATAAGGTTAGGTAAGTTTTCTAAGATTCTTTTGATGCAAAATTATAAATTTTTACATTAACATTAACGAAAAAAATATATCTTTAAACGTATAAGAGAAAATTTTAGAAAGGACTTAAGTATATATATATGTAAATATATAAACCCTCTCTCTAGGTTTACACTGCTGCTGTCAGCACATCGAGAAATAACGTATCAGAATACATGCAAAGTGAGGTATCTGATGTAATTACATTTAAAAAAAGGATACAAGATTACTCTATATAATTAAAACATACATAACATGTTAAATATTCATGCTGATACTATGTATATTTAGATTAAACAATTTCACTCAAGACATTTTCCCTATTTCTCTTCTACTTTCAAGTACTGTGAAATTTTAAATTCATATATAAGCGTATGTTTTATATATCCAGTTATACATTATGTCATCAGATTCTGGAAGGAGCATCCATATTGGAAATCCCAAGTAATATAATCTGACATACTGTGCGGGAAGCTCGCCAGGAAGCCTGGGGGTGGGCGGACAGCTTCATAGCTTCTCACCCTTTATAAAGAGCAATATGTCGTTCAATCCCGGAGGCGGTCATGTCCCCTGGACAAACAGTGGTCAGCTGCACGCTTGGAAAGACGATAGAACACGGCTGAACAATCCCAGGAGTTTACATGTTGACCTGTTTTCTTCGTCTGTTTTTTAACCTTGGCGAATTTCAAGCATGAATGACAAATGATTTTTAAGAAAATTTTTGGACAGATAAATAAAATGGATAAAGAGAAAAAATCAACAACTGAAAGGTTACTTCACTATGCAGTACTCTGGTTAATACAGACACAGACACACACACACACACACACACACACACACACACACACACACACACACACACACACACACACACACACACACACACACACACACACACACACACACACACACACACACACACACACACACAAGAAGGCCTTCGACACAGTTCCTCACAAGAGGTTACTGCAAAAGCTAGAGGATCAGGCACACATAACAGGAAAGGCACTGCAATGGATCAGAGAATACCTGATACCTGACAGGGAGGCAACAACGAGTCATGGTACGCGACGAGGTGTCAGAGTGGGCGCCTGTGACAAGCGCGGTTCCACAGTGGCCAGTCCTAGGACCTGTGCTGTTCTTGGTATATGTGAACGACATAACGGAAGGGATAGACTCAGAAGTGTCCTTGTTTGCAGATGATGCGAAGTTAATGAGAAGAATCAAATCGGATGAGGATCAGGCAGGACTACAAAGAGACCTGGACAGGCAACAAGCCTGGTCCAGCAACTGGCTCCTTGAATTTAACCCTGCCAAATGCAAAGTCATGAAGATTGGGGAAGGGCAAAGAAGACCGCAGACACAATATAGTTTAGACGGCCAAAGACTGCAAACCTCACTCAAGGAAAAAGATCTGGGGGTGAGTATAGCACCGAGCATATCTCCTAAGGCGCACATCAGTCAGATAACTGCTGCAGCATACGGGCGCCTGGCAAACCTACGGATAGCGTTCCGATACCTCAGTAAGGATTCGTTTAAGACACTGTATACCATTTAAGTCAGGCCCATACTGGAGTATGCAGCACCAGTTTGGAACCCACACCTAGTCAAGCACGTCAAGAAATTAGAGAAAGTGCAAAGGTTTGCAACAAGACTAGTCCCAGAGCTACGGGGATTGTCCTACGAAGAAAGGTTGAGGGAAATCGGTCTGACGACACTGGAGGACAGGAGGGTCAGGGAAGACATGATAACGACATATAAAATACTGCGCGGAATAGACAAGGTGGACAAAGACGGGATGTTCCAGAGATGGGACACAGACACAAGAGGTCACAATTGGAAGTTGAAGACTCAGATGAATCAAAGGGATGTTAGAAAGTATTTCTTCAGTCATAGAGTAGTCAGGCCGTGGAATAGCCTAGAAAGTGACGTAGTGGAGGCGGGAACCATACATAGTTTTAAGGCGAGGTATGGTAAAGCTCATGGAGCAGGGAGAGAGAGGACCTAGTAGCAATCAGCGAAGAGGCGGGGCCAGGAGCTGTGACTCGATCCCCTGCAACCACAAATAGGTGAGTACAAATAGGTGAGTACAAATAGGTGAGCGCACACACACACACACACACACACACACACACACACACATACACACACACACACACACACACACACACCATGACATACTAACACACATAAATTAAATTAAATAAATAAAATATAAGTCAGAGGATATGTTTTTGTAAAAAATCCTAATAGCAACACCAGAATGAGATGAACGCCATCTCAAGATGATTAAAGTTTTAAATGTTTAAACATTTTGTGAAATTGGCGCAAATTTACTGGAGCCAATGGAAAACATTCTTATATTAATTTTGAAGGGACTAAACATGTACGAGAATAAACGTTAGCAAGGGAGAAAAAATCGAACACACGTCGGTTAGGTGTCAAACAAGCCTTGCAGGATGAATTCTAATATCGTCCTGCAGACATCAGTGTCGAAATGACATGCTGCAGAACCAGCTTTTATTGGGCTGGGACACTATTTCTTTCTTTACAGACGTAAACGGTGTCAAAATAATGGTTTGTGCCACCATATCAAAATAAAAATGTATCACATTAATAGTTATTAAAACATCCAGTCCTATACAAGTCTTTTATTTTTAAACGTATAAAAAATATTTGAAAATTAACGTATGGTTACCGTTATACCGAAATAAAATACCACGTAATTAGTTTTTTTTAACATTCCTTTAGAATAGGTTAATTTAAGTTTCTTTACATTACCTTAACCGAACCTAAGATACTAAGGACAGTCATCGACACCATGCCTAACCCTTCTAGGGTAGGGAAGGTGCCTGTGTCCGAGCCTTTAGCTCATAAGACTGTCATTCCCATTTGCCCCCTTGGGGCGGGGATGGCAGACCAGAGAGGCCTAGCTTGTGGCTAGGCCTGGGGACAGTTAGTCCCAAAGATGAGGAGGTATTTGTGCCTCCTCCCATGGGAGACTTAGGTCTCAGACACTCCCTAAAGAGGGAGCCAAGGCCGGGCCACCACTTGGAAAAGGCCCGGGCCGGGAGAATACCGGCGAACCTTTAATAATAATAATAATAATAATAAGGACAGTCTAATTATCAATATAATGGTGGAAGAGAAAGTCTGAAAGCCAGCATGCTTATTTCCAAATGTTGTTGGCACTGGAGTGCCAACTTTAATTTCCCAAAGATCAATACAAGCTCAACATTTTTTTTTTAAAGTTAGGCTATGTGTGGTTAGGTATAGTAAATTAAATAAATAAAAACGTATATTTAACTGCAAATAACTCAACTTAAAAAAAAGTACCGGCAAGTGTTTCATCGGGATGGCTGTGAAGCACCAAAACTGCAAGAATGTCACTTGTGGAGCGAGAAATGGTTAGTTTTGTCATTCGTTCAAAACTGTTATAAGTTCTTTTGACAGACTATATTGCGGTCATGAGATAATGCATGTAATGTCACGTAAGAGTAAAGAATCAACACAAATACATTATTGTGGTTATCTTATGCAATCCACTCTCTCTATCTGGTCTATTAATATCTTCACACTAACGTTAATATTAATAGAATATAGACACTTACAGCATAAATTTTTATTTGAACAGTTTTGCTCACAGTGAGCTTTCTCGTATTATGAACTGAGATAGCTTACCTGTAAGCGATAACTTGTCGTAATAAATGTTAACTATCATATTAAGTATTTTTGTACTACAAGATATGCTGGCATCTTTTTTTTTCCTTCAAACCAATCAATATTGATTTGTTCGTGATTATAGCTTAATCCCCTACCGCTCGTGCTTCTCTGTTCCACACTCTTGATGAACATTTAGTTCCTCTTGGAAGATCTCCGATCTTCGAGACCGAAAAACAATTATTTCCAAATAGCAGCGAAGCCTTTTGTGTAGAGGAAGTACGAAGCAAATCCTACTATTATTGTCAGAATGGTGATCTTGTACAACGTGGATCTTCCTGTTGATAGAATGGTGATTCTATACAAAATTACTCTTCTTGATGTTAGAATGTTGCTTTTGTGCAGTGAGGACCTACGTGTTGTTAGAAAGGCACTCATGTGTATAGGGCATCTTCCCTTTCATTGAATGGAGCTCATGTAGAAAGTGCACCTTCCCCCTCGTTAAATTATAGTTGTGCTTAAGCTCCATTTTCCCGTTGATAGAGTAATGTTCTCCGTGGATAGTGGATCTTCTTTTTAGAATGTTGGTCCATACGCAAAGTAGATTGTCCTGTTTTTAGAATGCAAAGATGATCTTCCTGTAGTTAGAATGTCGCTCTCCGAGAAAAGTGACTCTTCCAATTAATTATTCGAACGGAGCTTCCAGTGCATTAAGAGACATTGGGGAAAAAATGCTCCACAAGTTGCCCTGAATAATAAAATTGTTTGGAGTATCAAAAGAAAGTTTGCTTCAGATGATAATCTGCTTGATACATAACAAAAGTTTGCTTCAGATGATAATCTGCTTGATACATAACAAAAGTTTGCTTCAGATGATAATCTGCTTGATACATAACAAAAGAAACCTTCTACGTGAGGGAACCTAATTGATTGGAACTTGTTTGCAATGGGAACCTGCTATGGCTGGGGGGACTACTTAATAAACTAACCTGTGGATGTTGATATGATAAGCCTTGAAAGGTATATAGGTACAAATTTTAATTCTTGGTGGTGTTGATTCTGATACTTGAGGTACGATTTCGCTTCTTCTAGGTTAGATACGAGGAACCCTTCTATGTTTTTAATCGATTAACTTGAGAAAATAAAATTTCCCCAGGCGAAATGGAAATGCAACGTTTGTTTTCTAAGAAATTAGTAAAGTTATGAGGAAGAGAAGTTTAAGAAACTATCTAAAGAAGATTAAAAAAAACTTTAAGTTTGAACGGAAACAGAAGAAAATTAACAAACTTCATTCGCGTCAAAGTTGGATCCAAATGGCATACTGGCGACTAGTGTAGAAAAAACACACTGCAGGACAAGTTTTATCGTGACAACGTTTCGCTTTGTGTGAGACTTTATCAGTTCATGGCTTGATAAAGCTCTACACAGAGCGAGAGACTGTCTTACTAAAAGTTTGTTTCTGCAACATGTGCGTGAGTGTGCAACTGTAGCGAGGTGATTGCGAGTTTCAAGATCCTCTCTATGGAATAAATGATATACAATATCACTTAGAGCACTTGCGAAGGCTGCAATCTGGTTACAACCTTTACCTCATTACACGAGACAAGAACACATACTCTCTCCTGTGTTTATTCATCAAGATTCATCAAGAAGTTAGCTATTCTAGCAAATTTGTGTCGCTTCCTTTACTTCCCGTTATGTTCTAACCTGACTACTTCCCATTCTCAAGGCGCTGTATAATTCCTACGAGTAAATCGTTTTTCAATAATAATTATATTTTATTATTGTTATTATTACTCTAGAAAATTTTCTAGACTTGTTCACTTTAGATTTTGCCAATTGTTAGATATTTCGGATTGTTATACTAGACAGCATAAGCAAAATTTAAACACCTCAGCGGCACAGTCCTGTTGTGTCAGCTCAGAATCATTTGTCATTAGATATATTTTAACAAATATATTAACATTAATAATGACATGCAGGTTTAGGTAAATTGCATAGCTAAGATATAAACTGATTCACAGTGAAGATTGCTGGACGTAACTGAAAATAGTAAAACTAGAAAATTCTCGACGAACACGACTTCCATGCCGTCCTCAAGGCTTTCCTGGAAATCCCGAAGACTGCTGGAAAGCATGTCAACTGTTCATCATAGCGTGATCATTTTTCATCACCAGCCAGTCTGGCCTCCCCGGTTAAACTTTTGAGAACGAGATTTTAATATCCTGAGGAATGGCGCCCCAGCTATAACTTTCGTCCTCTAGAACGTTACTCGCTCCCTCGTCAGAGAAATTATTGGTTAAAAATGTGTGTGCGCGTGTATAATATATATATACATTTTTTTTATTAACACACTGGCCGATTCCCACCAAGGCAGGGTGGCCCGAAAAAGAAAAACTTTCACCATCATTCACTCCATCACTGTCTTGCCAGAAGGGTGCTTTACACTACAGTTTTTAAACTGCAACATTAACACCCCTCCTTCAGAGTGCAGGCACTGTACTTCCCATCTCCAGGACTCAAGTCCGGCCTGCCGGTTTCCCTGAATCCTATCAAACACGCTCACGCATGCGTGCTGGAAGTCCAAGCCCCTCGCACACAAAACCTCCTTTACCCCCTCCCTCCAACCATTCCTAGGCCGACCCCTACCCCGCCTTCCTTCCACTACAGACTGATGCACTCTAGAAGTCATTCTGTTTCGCTCCATTCTCTCTACATGTCCGAACCACCTCAACAACCCTTCCTCATCCCTCTGGACAACAGTTTTGGTAATCCCGCACCTCCTCCTAACTTCCAAACTACGAATTCTCTGCATTATATTCACACCACACATTGCCCTCAGACATGACATCTCCACTGCCTCCAGCCTTCTCCTCGCTGCAACATTCATCACCCATGCTTCACACCCATATAAGAGCGTTGGTAAAACTATACTCTCATACATGCCCTTCTTTGCCTCCAAGGACAAAGTTCTTTGTCTCCACAGACTCCTAAGTGCACCGCTCACCCTTTTCCCTCATCAGTTCTACTCATCTTTCATAGACCCATCCGCTGACACGTCCACTCCTAAATATCTGAATACATTCACCTCCTCCATACTCTCTCCCTCCAATCTGATATCCAATCTTTCATCACCTAATTTTTTTTATCCTCATAACCTTACTCTTTCCTGTATTCACTTTTAATTTTCTTCTTTTGCATACCCTACTAAATTCATCCACCAACCTCTGCAACTTCTCTTCAGAATCTCCCAAGAGCACAGTGTCATCAGCAAAGAGCAACTGTGGAAACTCCCACTTTATGTGTGTTCTTTATACTTTAACTCCACGCCTCTTGCCAAGACCCTCGCATTTACTTCTCTTAAAACCCCATCTATAAATATATTAAACAACCACGGTGACTTCACACATCCTTGTCTAAGGCCTACTTTTACTGGGAAATAATCTCCCTCTTTCCTACATGCTCTAACTTGAGCCTCACTATCCTCGTAAAAACTCTTCACTGCTTTCAGTAACCTACCTCCTACACCATACACCTGCAACATCTGCCACATTGCCCCCCTATCCACACTGTCATACGCCTTTTCCAAATCCATAAATGCCACAAAAACCTCTTTAGCCTTATCTAAATACTGTTCACTTACATGTTTCATTGTAAACATCTGGGCCACATACCCCCTACCTTTCCTAAAGCTTCCTTGTTCATCTGCTATCCTATTCTCCATCTTACTCTTAATTCTTTCAATAATAACTCTACCATACACTTTACCAGGTATACTCAACAGACTTATCCCCCTATAATTTTTGCGCTCTCTTTTGTCCCCTTTGCCTTTATACTAAGGAACTATGCATGCTCTCTGCCAATCCCTAGGTACCTTACCCTCTTCCATACATTTATTAAATAATTGCACCAACCACTCCAAAACTATATCCCCACCTGCTTTTAACATTTCTATCTTTATCCCATCAATCCCGGCTGCTTTACCCCCTTTCATTTTACCTACTGCCTCACGAAGTTCCCCCACACTTACAACTGGATCTTCCACACTCCTACAAGATGTTATTCCTCCTTGCCCTATACACGAAATCACAGCTTCCGTATCTTCATCAACATTTAACAATTCCTCAAAATATTCCCTCCATCCTCCCAATACCTCTAACTCTCCATTTAATAACTCTCCTCTCACATTTTTAACTGACAAATCCATTTGTTCTCTAGGCTTCCTTAACTTGTTAATCTCACTCCAAAACATTTTCTTATTTTCAACAAAATTTGTTGATAACATCTCACCCACTCTCTCATTTGTTCTCTTTTTACATTGCTTCACCAATCTCTTAACCTCTCTCTATTTCTCCATATACTCTTCCCTCCTTGCATCACTTCTACTTTGTAAAAACTTCTCATATGCTAACTTTTTCTCCCTTACTACTCTCTTCACATCATCATTCCACCAATCGATCCTCTTCCCTCCCACACCCACTTTCCTGTAACCACAAACTTCTGCTGAACACTCTAACACTACATTTTTAAACCTACCCCATACCTCTTCTACCCCATTGCCTATGTTCTCATTAGCCCATCTATCCTCAAATAGCTGTTTATATCTTACCCTAACTGCCTCCTCTTTTAGTTTATAAACCTTCACCTCTCTCTTCCCTGATGCTTCTATTCTCCATGTATCCCATCTACCTTTTACACTCAGTGTAGCTACAACTAAAAGTTGATCTGATATATCTGTGGCCCCTCTATAAACATGTACATCCTGAAGTCTACTCAACAGTCTTTTATCCACCAATACATAATCCAACAAACTACTGTCATTTCGCCCTACATCATATCTTGTATACTTATTTATCGTCTTTTTCTTAAAATGTGTATTACCTATAACTAAACCTCTTTCTATACAAAGTTCAATCAAAGGGCTCCCATTATCATTTACACCTGGCACCCCAAACTTACCTACCACACCTTCTCTAAAAGTTTCTCCTACTTTAGCATTCAGGTCCCCTACCACAATTACTCTCTCACTTAGTTCAAAGGTTCCTATACATTCACTTAACATCTCCCAAAATTTCTCTCTTTCCTCTACATTCCTCTCTTCTCCAGGTGCATACACGCTTATTATGATCCACTTTTCGCATCCAACCGTTACTTTAATCCACATAATTCTTGAATTTGCACATTCATATTCTCTTTTCTCCTTCCATAACTGATCCTTTAACATTACTGCTACCCCTTCCTTTGCTCTCTCTCAGATACTCCAGATTTAATCCCATTTATTTCCCCCCACCGAAACTTCCCTACCCCCTTCAGCTTTGTTTCGCTTAGGGCCAGGACATCCAACATCTTTTCATTCATAACTTCAGCAATCATCTGTTTCTTGTCATCCGCACTACATCCACGCACATTCAAGCATCCCAGTTTTATAAAGTTTTTCTTCTCTTTTTTAATAAATGTCTACAGGAGAAGGGGTTACTAGCCCATTGCTCCGGGCATTTTTGT
>NC_091307.1:4773858-4801358 GCF_038502225.1 Cherax quadricarinatus
GAGGGGTTGAAGAGGATTTGAATAGTTTTAAAACGCAGTATTAGAATGTGGGGCAGAAGTTTGTGGTTATAAGAGGGTGGGTGCAGGAGGAAAGAGGAGTGATTGGTGGAATGATGAAGTAAAGGGTGTGATAAAAGAGAAAAAGGTAGCTTATGAGAGGTATTTACAAAGCAGAAGTGTTATAAGAAGAGTAGAGTATATAGAAAGTAAAAGGAAGGTGAGGAGACTGGTGAGAGAGTGCAAAAAGAGAGCGGATGACAGAGTGGGAGAGGCACTGTTAAGGAATTTTAATGAAAATAAGAAAAAATTTTGGAGTGAGTTAAACAAGTTAAGAAAGCCTAGGGAACAAATGGATTTATCAGTTAAAAGCACAGAAGGGGAGTTAGTAGATGGGGAGATGGAGGTTTGGGTAGATGGCGAGAATATTTTGAGGAACTTTTAAATGTCGATGAAGAAAGGGAGGCGGTAATTTCATGCACTGGCCAGGGAGGTATATCATCTTTTAGGAGTGAAGAAGAGCAGGATGTGAGTGTGGGGGAGGTGCGTTAGGCATTACGTAGAATGAAAAGGGGTAAAACAGCTATAATTGACGGGATCATGACAGAAATGTTAAAAGCAGGGGGGGACATAGTGTTGGAGTGGTTGGTATTTTTGTTTAATAAATGTATGAAAGAGGGAAAGGTCCTAGGAATTGGCGGAGAGCGTGTATAGTTCCTTTATATAAAGGGAAGGGGGACAAAAGAGATTGCAAAAATTATAGAGGAATAAGTTTACTGAGTATACCAGGAAAAGTGTACGGTAAGGTTATTATTGAAAGAATTAGAGGTAAGACAGAATGTAGAATTGCGGATGAGCAAGGAGGTTTTAGAGTGGGTAGGGGATGTGTAGATCAAGTGTTTACATTGAAGTATATATGTGAACAGTATTTAGATAAAGGTCCGGAAGTTTTTATTGCATTTATGGATTTAGAAGAGGCATATGATAGAGTGGATAGGAGAGCAATGTGGCAGATGATGCAAGTGTATGGAATAGGTGGTAAATTACTAAATGTTGTAAAGAGTTTTTATGAGGATAGTGAGGCTCAGGTTAGGGTGTGTAGAAGAGAGGGAGACTACTTCCCTGTAAAAGTAGGTCTTAGACAGGGATGTGTAATATCACCATGGTTGTTTAATATATTTATAGATGGGGTTGTAAAAGAAGTAAATGCTAGGGTGTTGGGGAGAGGGGTGGGATTAAATTATGGGGAATTAAATACAAAATGGGAAGTGACACAGTTACTTTTTGCTGATGATACTGTGCTTATGGGAGATTCTAAAGAAAAATTGCAAAGGTTAGTGGACGAATTTGGGAATGTGTGTAAAGATAGAAAGTTGAAAGTGAACATAGAAAAGAGTAAGGTGATGAGAGTATCAAATGATTTAGATAAAGAAAAATTGGATATCAAATTGGGAAGGAGGAGTATAGAAGAAGTGAATGTTTTCAGATATTTGGGAGTTGACGTGTCAGCGGATGGAGTGTGAGCAAAGTAACATTTATGAAGGGGTTCAGGGAAACCGGCAGGCCGGACTTGAGTCCTGGAGATGGGAAGTACAGTGCCTGCACTCTGAAGGAGGGGTGTTAATGTTGCAGTTTAAAAACTGTAGTGTAAAGCACCCTTCTGGCAAGACAGTGATGGAGTGAATGATGGTGAAAGTTTTTCTTTTTCGGGCCACCCTGCCTTGGTGGGAATCGGCCAGTGTGATAATAAAAAAATAATATATATATATATATATATATATATATATATATAAATATATATATATATATATATATATATATATATATATATATATATATATATATGTATATATATACATGTATATAAATATATATATATATATATATATGTATATATATATATATATATATATATATATATATATATATATATATATATATATATATATATATATATATATATATATATATATATATATATATATATATATATATATATATATATATATATACTGTTCACTTTAAAACACGTGCTGTAATTATGCAAAATTACCATAATAAGTGAACAGAAAGCCTTGCATAGTGCTAAATTATGTGCAATTGTAAGATAATTCCTTCACATTATATATTTGAATTGCGTATTTGTCAAAGTCCTTCAAAAAAATTATGTTACGGCCAAAAAGTTGACAGTTTTGCAACAGCTCACTTTGATGAATTATCTTTCTTTTGAAACAAGATATACTTCTGAGTTCTATTTTCGTACTGTAGTGAATTACACCATGGACGGAATATGTCTGTTTTTTTCCGTTTCTCATTCAAGCCACACACAAGAAAATCTCTTCAGTATGCTCTCTGAAGCGCCCAGATGTAATCACACAAAAAGCAAGAGCTATTCAGGTCTGTGTGTGCGTGCGTGTGTAAGCGTGCGTGTGAGCATGCGTGCGTGTGTGTTCATCTAAGTGTGGTTGAAGGAGTCGAGCCGCAGCTCATGGCTCCATCTCTCCGTTGGCCGATACTGGTGTCACTCTCTTGTAGCTGTGTGTGCCCTGTCATACCTGTCTTAAAGCTATGTATGGTTTCTGCTCTATCACTTCGTTATCTAGGTCGTTCCGTTTTCTAACCACTTTAAGGGCTAAAGAAGTATTTCCTAACATCCTTGTTGCTCTTCTGTGCTTTTACTTCTAGCTGTGTTTATGTGTGTGTGTGTTTGTGTACTCACCTAGTTGTGGTTGCAGGGGTCGAGTTACAGCTTCTGGCCCCGCCACTTCACTGACCGCAACTAGATCATTCTTCCTGCTCCATGAGCTTTATCATACCTCTTCTTCCTGAAAACTCTGTGACTGAAGAAATACTTCCTAACATCCTTGTGATTCATATGAGTCTTCAACTTTCAAATGTGACCCCTTGTGGCTGTGTCCCATCTCTGGAACATCCTGTCTCTGTCCACTTTGTCGATTCCTCTCAGTATTTTATATGTCGTTATCATATCCCCCTATCTCTCTCTCTGTCCTCCAAGAGTCGTCAGGTCGATTTCCCTCTCTCCTCGTAGGACATACCCCTTAGCTCCGGAACTAGTCTTGTTGCAAACCATTGCACTTTCTCTAGTTTCCTTACGTGCCTGGCTAGGTGTGGGTTGCAAACTGGTGCTGCATACGCCAATATAGGCCTAACGTGCACGGTGTACAGGGTCCTGAACGGTTTCTTATTGAGATATCGGAATGCTGTTCTTAGATTTGCTAGGCGCCCATGTGCTGCAGCAGTTATTTGGTTGATGTGCTCCTCAGGAGATGTACCCGATGTTATACTCACCCCAATATCCTTTTCCTTGAGTGAGGTCTGTAGTATCTGGCCCCCCCTGGACTGTACTCCGTTTGCGGTCTTTTTTGCCTTTCCCCAATCTTCATGATTTTGCACTTGGTGGGGTTGAACTCCAGGAGCCATTTGGTGGACCAGGCCTGCAGCCTGTCGAGATCCCTTTGAATGTCTGCCTGGTCCTCGTCCGATTGAATTCTTCTCATCAACTTCACATCATCTGCAAACAGGGACACTTCTGAGTCTATTCCTTCCGTCATGTTGTTCACAAATACCAGAAACAGAAACACACCGGTTTTAGGACTGACCCTTGTGGAACCCCGCTCGTTACAGGCGCCCAGTCTGACACCTCGCCACGTACCATGACTCGTTGTTGTCTTCCTGAAAGGTATTCTCTGATTCAGTGTAGTGCCTTCCCTGTTATCCCTGCCTGGTCCTCCAGCTTTTGCTGTAATCTCTTGTGTGGAACTGTGTTAAAAGCCTTCTTACAGCCCAAGAAAACGCAATCTACCCACCCCTCTCTCTCTCTCTCTCTTGTCTTACTGCTGTCACCCTGTCATAAAACTCCAGTAGATTTGTGACACTGGATTTCCCAACCCTGAAACCGTGCTGGCTGTAGTTGAAAAGCTCATTCATTATTAGGTGCTCCACCACTCTTCTTCTGATAAACTTCTCCATGACTCTGCATACTATACAAGTCAGTGACACTGGTCTGTAGTTTAATGCTTTGTGTCTGTCTCCATTTTTTAAAAACTGGGACTACATTTGCTGTTTTCCATACCTCAGGTAGTCGCCCTGTTTCGATAGAGTATTGAAGATTGCTGTCAGTGATACACATAGCGCCTCTGCTCTCTCTCTCAGTACCCATGGTGAAATGTTATCCGGCCTCATCGCCTTTGAGTTCCCAAGCTCGCTTAGCAGCCTTCTTTCTCCGTGGCACGTATTGTGTCCAACAGTTCATGGTGTGCTCTACCTCTCCGTCTTTCTGGAGTTCCTTCTGTCCCCTCTGTGAACACTTCTTTGAATCTCATGTTGAGCTCCTCACATACTTCGCGGTCGTTTGCTGTGATTTCCCCTCCTTTCCTCAGCCTCATTACTTGGTCCTTGACCGTTGTTTTCCTCCTGATGTGGCTGTACAACAGCTTCGGGTCAGATCTGGCTTTCGCTGCTGTCATTTTCGTATTGTCGTTGGGCCTTCTTTCTTACCTGTGCATATTCATTTTTGACTCTACGACTTCTCACCTTATTCTCCTGGGTTCTTTGCCTTCTATACTTCATCCATTCTCTAGCACACTTAGTTTTGGCCTCTACACCACTGAGTGAACCAAGGGCTCGTCCTGGCTTTCTCGTTATTTCTTGTTACCCTTGGATACAACCCTCTCCTCAGCTTCCTTGCATATTGTTGTCACATATTCCATCATCTCGTTTACTGACTTCCCTGCCACTTCTCTGTCCCCAACGAACCCCGTGCAAGAAATTCTTCATGCCTGTGTAGTCCCTTCTCTTGTAGTTAGGCCCTTCCTGCTTCCCTCTCCACTTGCAACTCTACTATGTATTCGAAGCTCAGAACCACGTGGTCGCTGGCCCCGTGGGTTTTTCATATGTGATGTTCTCAATATCCGCAATACTCAAGTTGAATACTAGGTTCAGTCTTGCTGGTTCATTCTCTCCTATCTCTCTGGTAACGTCCTTTACTTGTTGGTACATGAAGTTTTCCAGTACCACCTCCATCACCTTAACCCTCCACGTTTCTAGTCTTCCCATGTCGCTCCAGGTTCTCTCAGTCGATTTCCTTGTGGTTGAAGTCCCCCATAATCAGCAGCTTTGCCCTTCTCGCATGAGCACTTCTGGCCACTTCAGCCATTGTGTTACTCTCATCAGGTGTGTGTGTTAGTTACCATTTTGTCCTATGCACATGTCGATTAGACATTAGGCCTGTGTGTGTATGTGTTTACTCATCTATTTGTACTCACCTATTAGTGGTTGCAGGGGTCGAGTCTTAGCTCCTGGCCCCGCCTCTTCACTGGTTGCTAATGGGTCCTCTCTCCCCCTGCTCCATGAGCTTTATAAAACCTCGTCTTAAAACTATGTATGGTTTCTGACTCCACTACATCACTTTCTAGGCTATTACACTGCCTGACAACTCTATGACTGAAGAAATACTTTCTAACATACCTTTGACTCATCTGACTCTTCATCTTCCAATTGTGACCTCTTGTTTCTGTGTCCCCTCTCTGGAACATCCTGTCTTTGTTCACCTTGTCTATTCCGCGCAGTATTTTCTATGTCGTTATCATGCCTTCCCTATCCCTCCTGTCCTCCAGTGTCGTCAGGCCGATTTTCCTTAACCTTTCTTCATAGGACATTTCCCTTAGCTCTGGAACTAATCTTGTCGCAAACCTTTGCACTTTCTCTAATTTCTTGGAGTGCTTGATCACGTGTGGGTTCCAAACAGGTGTTGTATACTCCAGTCTGGGCCTGACGTACACGGTGTACAGAGTCTTGAACGATTCCTTACTAAGGTATCGGAACGCTGTTCTCAGGTTTGCCAGGCACCCATATGCTGCAGCAGTTATCTGGATGCGTGCTTCCGGAGACATGCTCGGTGCTATACTCACCCCAAGATCTTTCTCCTTGAGCGAGGTTTGCAGTCTTTGGCCACCTATCCTATACTCCGTCTACGGTCTTCTGTGCCCTTCCCCGATCTTCATGACTTTGCATTTGGCGCGGTTAAATTCGAGAAGCCAGTTGCTGGACCAGGTGTCCAGTCTGTCCAGGTCTCTTTGAAATCCTGCCTGATCCTCATCTCATTTAATTCTCCTCATTAACTTCACATCATCTGCAAACAGGGACACTTCTGAGTCTAACCCTTCCATCATGTCATTCACATATACCAAAAATAGCACCGGTCATAGGACCGACCCTGTGGGACCCCGCTCGTCACAGATGCCCACTGTGATACCTCATCACGTACCATGACTCGTTGTTGCCTCCCTGTCAGGTATTCTCTGATCCATTGCAGTGCCCTTCCTGTTATATGCGCCTGATCCTCTAGCTTCTGCACTAATATCTTGTGAGGAACTGTGTCAAAGGCCTTCTTACAGTCCAAGAAGATGCAACCAACCCACCCCTCTCTCTCGTGTCTTACTTCTGTTACTTTATCATAAAACTCCAAAAGGTTTGTGACACTGGATTTGCCTTCCATAAATCCGTGCTGGTTGGCGTTTATACTGTTGTTCCGTTCCAGGTGCTCCACCACTCTCCTCTTGATAATTTTCTCCATAACTTTGCATACTATACACGTCAGTGACACAGGTCTATAGTTTAGTGCCTCTTTTCTGTCTCCTTTTTTAAAAATAGGAACTACATTTTCCGTCTTCCATACCTCAGGTAGTTGCCCAGTTTCAAGGGATGTGTTGAGGATTGTGGTAAGTGGCGTGCACAGCATATCCGCTCCCTCTCTAAGGACTCACGGGGAGATATTGTCCGGTCCCATTGCCTTTGAGGTATCGATGTCCCTTAGCAGCTTCTTCACCTCCTCCTCATTTGTATGTATGTCATCCAACACTTGTTGGTTTATATTCCTTGCTGGTGTCCCCCTCTGTTCTGTCGCCCCAGAGGCCTTCCTGTCTCCACTGTAAATACTTCCTTAAATCTCATGTTGAGCTCCTCACATACCTCTTGATCGTTTCTTGTGAGTTCTCCATCTTCTTTCCTCAGCCTGATCACCTGGTCTTTGACTGTTGTCTTCCTCCTAATGTGAATATACAGCAGTTTCGGGTCAGATTTGACTTTCGATGCTATGTCGTTTTCATACTGTCGCTGGGCCTCCCTCCTTATCTGTGCATACTCGTTTCTGGCTCTTTTACTTATCTCCTTATTTTCCTGAGTCCGTGTGTGTGTGTGGGTGTACTCACCTATTTGTGGTTACAGGGGTCGAGTCATAGCTCCTGGCCCCGCCTGTTCGCTGATTGTTACTGGGCTTAATTTTAAACGAGTTCTTCCTAATCGATCAGTTTTACCTATTCGTCTCGACATATCATTACCTTATATATGTACCTCAGTCCACCAGGTTGTGATTACTGTGGGGGAATGCGGCTCACTAGCAGCAACAGCTTGTTGCTGTTCTCTCTCCCTGCTCTATGAGCTCTATCAAACCCCGTCTTAAAACTATGTATGGTTCCCGCCTCAACTACGTCACTTTCTAGGCTATTCCACTGCCTAACACCTCTATGACTGAAGAAATACTTCCTAACATCCCTTTGATTCATCTGAGTCTTCAACTTCCAATTGTGACCCCTTGTTTCTGCATCCCATCTCTGGAACATCCTGTCTCTGTCCACCTTGTCTATTCCACGCAGTATTTTATATGTACTTATCATGTCTTCCCTGACCCTCCTGTCCTCCAGTGTCGTCAGGCCAATTTCCCTCAACCTTTCTTCGTATGACAATCCTTTTAGTTCTGGGACTAGTCTTGTTGCAAATCTTTGCACTTTCTCTAATTTCCTGACGTGCTTGACCAGGTGTGGATTCCAAACTGATGCTGCATACTCCAGTATGGGCCTGACGTAAATGGTGTACAGAGTCTTGAACGATTCCTTACTGAGGTATCGGAAGGCTATCCTTAGGTTTGCCAGACGCCCGTATGCTGCAGCAGTTGTGCGCCTCAGGAGATGTGTTCGGTGTTATACTCACCCCTAGATCTTTTTCCTTGAGCGAGGTTTGCAGTCTCTGTGTGTACGCGTGCGTGCGTGCAAACTGAATTATATATATGAGTGTGGAGCAGAGGATGGGTAGAGGGGAGAGAAGGAGTGAAACTGAGGTAGCTCTAGGTCCTCCATTTAACTTTCGACTAACGTGAAACAGCTTTGTCACATGTCACCCCCGTCCTCCGGCTTTACTAATATAGAGGAAAAAAAAAACGCATGCACAGATATGACGATACGAACCACGCTCCCAGAAGGATGTTATCTATCTGTTTTTAATCCGTTATTTCTTTATATCAGTTAACCTAACCTAACCGAGAACTACGAATTTTGAAATTTCTCAACTATTTCAAGCACACAGAAAGGAACGTTAGCGCATTCGGGCAAGAAAATATGTTTTGCATGTTCGAACTGAATAACAGGTTGTGTCTGGATGAGACCCTACACGGGGTCCGCTTCCACTATACAACTTTCCAGATACTCCCTCTTATTTGTTACTCGTTTTCGAGTACTTTATGATATATTTGTAACTCAGTTTGGTACGTAATTTTCAACAATGCCTTCTTGTTCTTCTAATATCCTTGCTAAATAACCGATTTTTCTTTGCCCTCTCTATAGCCCTTAATATATTGCAAGTCGTGACCAGACTATTTATCTAATCTCTTTCAGTTTTACAGACCTAGCTGTTGCATTTTTATTTTATAACTCATTGCTCTCAGCTCCGGCACCAGGATGAATGCTCTTGTTCTTTTTAGATGAGGGCTCTACACATCCTCGAGTACTCAAGATCTTGAAGGTCTGTGTGAGTAGCATGTGCAATGTTTTCCTTCTTCTCTTAATATTTACTGTTATATTCGTACAGGAATCTTCTTACGTCTTTAGTTGTATCAGTGTATCATTTTCTGTTTAATTTTTCTATTTATCTGCTGGTAGCTCTGGCTTTTTTGTAAACACAACGTTGAAGCTACTGTTGAGCTTAATGTATAATTTCCTTTTTGTGTCCCATGTTTTCCCTTCCATTCTCTGTGATGTCAGTCGCTTCTTTATTGTTTTTTTCCTTGCAAAGTGTGGCAGTAAAGTGGCTCTGCCCCACATCTTGGCTGCTATGTTCATTTCGTTTTTTTTAACTTCCCTCCCAGCCAAAACTAATTATTTCAGAACGATCTGCCCCCCTCCTGTTCTCTGGCGTTAATTTAGCTCTGCTCTTTTTTCCATGCACATCTGATCCTGGTTTTTGCTTCATTACTCTCACGGTTCATCCATGTTTTTTTATCAGTTTCTTTCATTTATTTCACTGCGAATTAGTAAAAATTTTGCACCTTGTGCAGTTTAAGCTTGAAATTTTCAGTTTCTTTTGCAGGTTATCTCTGAATTTAGTGGTCTGTTATACTGCTAGAAAATATTAAATTTTTTCATAGCCACTTTTAGTATACGTTAACCCAGTCGATCCTCTATGTTTCAAAATTTTCTTGCAATTATATATAAACTAGAAAGCAGTGTGTCAACCCAGCGATTGCTTTCTCTCATTCCGTGATGAATTTTGCTTAATATCAGTCTTGCTGGAGGTGAAAAATACTGTTCAGTTTTACTAGTTCGTTGTTATATTTGCTGCCGAACTAAGCTCTGCATTTTCGAGTAGGGCAGCGTGCTCTGATAGGTCAACTTCTCTAAGGATGAGATATCTTAACATCAGGTTTGCCCTTCCTGTTTACTGCCAAACAACGCTGCTGCTGCGTTGTTTGTCTTGCCTATGTCTATCTCTTCTTGTACTTGTCGATATTATTTTTAGTTAATCTCTCTTGCAGACACACACACCTATGTAGTGAATACAAAATCTGCAATTCAGAATCTACCTACCATTGCCCGCCCTGTATAACACAGGGGTTCACAGTTTTCAATTAAATTTCTTCCTTTACTTTTTTTCTTTTTACTCTACTGCTTTGTTAATTGTGATCATTAACTGGTCCTTTTTCCTTCACAACGCTGTATGGGTTTAGCGTTTGTTTATGATGACAATAATCTCTTGTAAGCTCTCTTTGCTTCCACTCAAATTTCTATTTTCCACATACGAATATTACCAAACTTGTTCAAAGTGATCAGCAATTACAACGGCGCTCGGGCGTGTATATGTGTGTATATGATTGTGTGTATTTGGGTGGGTGTATGGATACATGTGCAAAAAGTATATCTGATCGTCCTCTTCAAATCACACAGGACTGTAGCACTTAACGCTTATACATTAATTCCAACTCAAAGTGCTGTAGAATTAGAGTTAAATTATGTGATGTGATGCAATGTATAGTGAAGTGCATTAAAACCTAAACAATATACCCAGAAAAATCCTGAAAAAGGCTTTCGCCAACCACCTCACAATCAAGAAGGTATTTCTGGGATTACTAACATTCGCCAAAGATGATCAACATGACTACCAAGAACAGTGTTCTGGGTAAATGTGAGAGAATAGGAATAGGCAGACAAAAAATAATCTTAACAGTTGCAGTGCCCAAGTGCAAATAATGGTTACCAGTATCAATCATGTAAAAAAAAAAATGGCGTAACAGAATTAGTGGACTACATAAACGTTTGATGCAAACCAAACCATACCCCCGGCCGGGATTGAACCCGCGGTCATAGAGTCTCAAAACTCCAGCCCGTCGCGTTAGCCACTGGACCAGCTAGCCACAATAAGATTCATCCAACTAGGTATATTTCTACACCATAGGAAAGTTAGCACAGGCACCTCTGTGACCACAAATGCAAGTTTTTACAGACGAATCTCCAGCTAGCGTGGCCGTGACGAACTCTAGCTCAAGTCCCTTCACTGCCTTCAACATGACTCAAGAAATCGTAATGACACGATTGCAAATAAACCATACCCCCGGCCGGGATTGAACCCGCGGTCATAGAGTCTCAAAACTCCAGCCCGTCGCTGGAGTTTTGAGACTATGACCGCGGGTTCAATCCCGGCCGGGGGTATGTTTTATTTGCAATCGTCTCATTACGATTTCATGAGTCACGTTTGATGCCATTGTTAGGGCTTTACACAAACATAACATGTTAATTCCATGAAAATAACATCGACCTATTGTAAAGCCTCATTATTTCGCACTGCTTCCACAATAGTTTAAATTTACAATACTTTCATTTACTATATGCATCCTCCCTATACTCGTCAACCTGTAGGCTGTTTACGAGATCTAATTCGTATCTTGTTCACTCCCAGTGCATTCCGAGACAACGTATTTGCCACCACCTTTTACTTCTTTCGTTCTTCAATCTACTACTTGCTCTTTCTTTCTTTTTGATTTGATTACTATGGTTATCTCATCCATATTCGATACTGTTTCCTGGATGGTAATGTTCTTATAATTTTCTTATATTTACAAGCTCGATACCAGTGCTCTCTCTCTCTCTCTCTCTCTCTCTCTCTCTCTCTCTCTCTCTCTGCCATTTTTTCTTGCTCATTTTCATATTCTTGCATCATTTTAGCGCTTTTATCTTTATTCCTTGTTCCGTTCTCAGCTTCTCAATAAAACTTCCACATTTACTACCACTAAAACTACTGAAGGCATCTTATGTCTTAAACTGTTCTATACAAATTATGTAACCAAAAATAATGTGGAAAAATTCTAAGAAATGCTTTTCTCAGTTTACACAAATCTACAAATTATACGGAAGCCTCTTTTCGTTTATTTTAGTAAAAAATGTCTACTTCCAGTCAGCAGAAGCACACAAGGTTACTTGTTAATTATTTTTATCCCGTGCTGATACTGAAAATTTCCTCTGATGATATATACTCACATTAATGTAAATTTTTTTATGAGATCTGGTGATACTCTCTGCACTAACACGAGATAAAATTATTAGGTTTTAATTTAAATTTTGCCCATAAGACTCAAAAGCATTTCACTGAATTTCAAAATGTAACATTATTTGATAAATTCATGACTATTAACAATTTTGAAAATGCTCTCTAGTATTCGAGAGGATAAATTTTAATACTTAATAAAAATTATGTCAATAAGCAAACTATTGTCAAACCAAAACACTTGAAAAACTGAGCAGAAATTCCATACCTATGTATGCAGATGAGTTAATAAATAAAAAGTCAAGTTGTACAGAACAAAAGAGGTTAAGGTATCTAATAGACAAAAGAAAGTAATAAATCTGAATCTGTCAAACTGTCATAGATTTCTCAAAATGCCTAACAGTCTACTTACGATTTGTGTTTGAGCTTATCTAGTTGTGGTTGCAGGGGACGAATCTTAGCTTCTGGTCTCGCGTTTTTGCTTTGAGTACGTGTGCGAGTATGCACTCGCGTGTGCGTATGCGAGTAAATATTTTGTATATGTGTATGTCGATATGTCGTGCCGAAGAGGTAAAACTGATTAATTAGCAAGAACTCATTTAAAATTAAGTACTTTCTAAAAACTTATCCTATACATTTAAAGATATATATTTTTTATTTATGTTAATGTAAAAATTAATAATTTGGTACCAAAAGTAGCTTAGAAAACTTACCTAACCTTATTATAACAAACGCAATTTAATTTAGCCTAATCCAACTAAATATGTTTTAGATAAGTTTGCAATAATTTAATAATAAACGAAAAATTAAATATATTTTTTCGCTAGGTTTAGAATTATTTTTGCGAAATTATGGCATACACAAATTTTCGCATGCCTTATTTGGCAAGAAGAGCTTGCTATTTAAGCCAAAATCACAAGTTTTACCTATTCGACACGACACACATACACACACACACACACACACACACACACACACACACACACACACACACACACATACACACACTGCACACACACATGCACACAGGCCTAGTGTCTAATCGACATGTGCCTAGGACAAAATAGTAACTAACACACGTATGTATATATATATATATATATATATATATATATATATATATATATATATATATATATATATATATATATATATATATATATATATATATAAACACGCTCACGCATGCCTGCTGGAAGTCCAAGCCCCTCGCACACAAAACCTCCTTTACCCCCTCCCTCCAACCCTTCCTAGGCCGACCCCTACCCCGCCTTCCTTTCAAGAGTGTATCAGTCTGTAGTGGAAGGAAGGCGGGGTAGGGGTCGGCCTAGGAAGGGTTGGAGGGAGGGGGTAAAGGAGGTTTTGTGTGCGAGGGGCTTGGACTTCCAGCAGGCATGCGTGAGCGTGTTTGATAGGAGTGAATGGAGACAAATGGTTTTTAATACTTGACGTGCTGTTGGAGTGTGAGCAAAGTAACATTTATGAAGGGATTCAGGGAAACCGGCAGGCCGGACTTGAGTCCTGGAGATGGGAAGTACAGTGCCTGCACTCTGAAGGAGGGGTGTTAATGTTGCAGTTTAAAAACTGTAGTGTAAAGCACCCTTCTGGCAAGACAGTGATGGAGTGAATGATGGTGAAAGTTTTTCTTTTTCGGGCCACACTGCCTTGGTGGGAATCGGCCAGTGTGATAATAAAAAAATAATAAAATAAAAAATATATATATGTATATATAAATGTATGTATATATATATGTATGTATATATATATGTATATATATATATATGTATGTATATATATGTATATGAGAGTCCCTAGGACAGTTCTAGAGGTGGTATCTCCCTATATATATATATATATATATATATATATATATATATATATATATATATATATATATATATATATATATATATATATATATATATATATATATATGGGAAAACAGCAAAATGGACTGTGACTCTAAGCTAGATCCACGTGTGTAACAACAGAATGATATACCATTCAGCCACAGAGGCTGCAATAGGATAGTTTTTACAATGAGCCCTTCTGTAACATAGTCGTATCAACCGCCACAAATTGTGACTCAGTTGTCTCTCTAAAATGCATATCAAAATTATGATGGTAAATGCGAATACAGTGATAAAATTTCACTAGCAACCTTTATCCCTGTCAGTCATTTTTTGGTGATAAGAGAGATCTGCTGCAAGAAACGAAAAAAAGGCGAAGTATCATTAGCGAAACCTCGTTCAGGTAAAAAGACGGAAAAGAGTACGGGAAATAAAATGCTCTATCAGTTGATCTAGTGAATGATTTGCAAATGACGTCACGATTAAAAATATGCCATGTTTTTTTCAAGGTATTCTCAAAAACGTCATGAGTGAAGCACGTGGTTCATGCATCAGTGAAAGCTTGCTGAAACAAGTGACATGGCAACATGCAAAATCTGTCAATAACGAAGGCATGAAAATTACTTAAAATGAGGAGATATACTGGAAAGTAGTCAGGGAACTACATGGTAAGATATTTTCACGCGATGCATTATGGAAATATATTCAAACTTGTTATTCTTTGTGGAAAATTTAAAATATATGAGTAGAGCAGAAACCACTCTGGAAGACTTCAGTAAATTAAAGAAAACCTGGGTATGGTAAACCATAGAGTAATTATTATCTGAACAGTTTAATATGCCACCAGATAAGGACGATCGAGATAGGTATTTTCTCCTGGATATCCACATCATTCATAAGGTAATAAAGTGGTTGCTCGAATTCAAGCTCTGAGAGAGATGACCTCAAACGTCCTTTTCTATATAGATGCTCAAAGAAAGAACATGGATGATATATATATATATATATATATATATATATATATATATATATATATATATATATATATATATATATATATATATATATATATATATATATATATATATATACATATATATATATATATATATATATATATATATATATATATATATATATATAGAGAGAGAGAGAGAGAGAGAGAGAGAGAGATGGGGAAGTGGAAAAAAATTCATCCTCTGTAAGTCTTGCTTGTCGTATGAGGCACCTAAAATGCCGGGAGCAAGAGGCTAGTAACTCCTTCTTCTCCGGTATATCATAACTATACAAATTAACGAATGTGTTGTTTTCAATGCTGCAATATACCGCGGATGATACCCTGTTGCCAGACGTTTCTTTCGCGTTTATGAAATTTGCTTATTGCCAAGAACACTCCTAGGTGTTAGTACTGAGCCAGAGTTCCCACACGTTAGTTTGCCATCAAGAACACTTCACTTCAATGTTCGAATTTCGTTTTCGCGAATTGTGCTGTTTCTAACAGCCGTCCAGAAGACAGTGAGGCTCAGGTCGAGTCTAATGACATACTATTAAACTGAGAATAAAAGTTTTAAACAAGGCTGAGTTGGGTCACACCGGATTCACAGGTGATTATAATACAAGTGAATCACTTTCCATGCAAATTGCTGTAACTAGTCAGTAATTAGTAGTTGATTGCTGCTTTAAATTACTGACCGTTTAACACGAAATCAAATTACTAAGCACGGGCCAGTGAACATTGTGAAATGGACATATTGTAACTAAAGAAAATTTAAGACTTTTTTCATTATATTTTAAAATTTTAGTTGATTAATTGGCGATAAAAATCTGCTTAATAAGAACTAAAAGCACACAGCAGCATAGATAAAGAAACTCAGAATTATCTTCATACTCTGCTTTTGTATCCAAAACATAAAGTATTACGTCCATTATTTTGAACGTTCCGCGGTTATTTTATTTACCACGGATTATGACATTACATTTGTCCAGATTCACAGTAAATGCATCAGCCAGTTTCTCCGCAGCATTAACTTGTCTAAATCACTGCAAAGTTTCCTTTTGTTCGAAGGTATGTCAACGTATTTTTGTGTCATTACTTATTCCGTCATGTAAGTCATTACTTATTCAGTCATGTATACTTTACGAACAATAAGAGGCCTATTAATGAGCACTGTAAAAAGCTATATGAGATTTCTAATTTCTCTCTATTTTTGCAAACTCGCTTTTTTTCCTTTGCAGTCTTCAGTACCTCGATACTAGTTACCTCACAAGGTAACTAGTATAAGATCGACACCATGCCCAGCCCTTCTAGGGTAGAGTAGATGCCTGAGCCGGAGCTTGCAGCTCGCAAGACTGTCATTCCCATTAGCCCCCTTGGGGCGTGGATGGCAGACCAGAGAGGCCTAGCTTGTGGCTAGGTCTGGGGACAGTTGATCCCAAAGATGAGGAGGTACTTGTGCCTCCTCCCATGGGAGACTTAGGTCTCAGACACTCCCAAGACAGGGAGCCAAGGCCGGGCCACCACTTGGAAAAGGCCCGGGCCGGGAGAATACCGGCGAATCATCAATAATAATATAATAAACTAGTATAAACAAATGAATGAAGAAATGTGTCCAAAGTATGGAAAATTCTTATTAGCGAGACTTGTTTAGTCCAGTAAAGATGACCCTGGGTAGGAACAATGTCGCCTAACTAATAGTTCCCCATACTAAATTTTACGTATCAAAAGCCTTACTGGAGTCTAGGAAACAGCATTCTCGCCTTTATCATGGATCAGTACCAAAAATAATTTACATTCATGTGGTTCCTTAATTTATTATTACCAGCTCAGCGAAAATCTGTTACATTAACTAAGTCATTCATTTTACGGCAATTATGACATTAAAAATAATAAATTAATGATAGCTACTCGTTGTTATGCTCTTCCATAATCAAATTATTTTCATCAGAGACTTATTGATTGCCATAAAGTGAACCAGGTTATTGTTTCTTCTAGTTGGCTCGTAAAGTGCTTTAAAAGACAGCAATAGGCTTCGTCTAGATAGTCAAAGAACTTAAAATTCCCAGAAAAGAATTTTCTGTTTCCATAAAATTAAAATCCTCTATGATGAGGATCTGTCAGACCCGGCTACGTTTTTCCAATCTTCAATTGTACAGTTTCGGTGTGTCAGTGCCTATTGTTGCCTCAGTTTCTCTTCTTAGCTGACAGGAGTGGAACCCGGTGTGGTCTTCTGATGCTGCAGCTCATGCACTTGACGGTTCGATGTGTTTTGCCTACAGAAATACTCTTCTGCATATCAGTGTTGTAACGTGTTGTTATTTGAGTCACTCTGAGCTTCATCCAAACTGTCCATTTTCCTGTGACCTCTATCATTAACAAAGCGTTTTCTCTCATAGAACTGCCGTTCAGTAGATGTTTTGTGTTTGAACACCATTTTGTGTACACTCTAGAGAATTGTGCAACAAAATCATTTAGAACACGATGAAGAATTAGACACATGTGCAACTTCTGGGTATCTTTATTGTAGAAGTTTCGCTGTCTAGTGACTTTATCAATACAAATTAAATTAGAACATTTCTTTCACATTCTAATGTTATGACTGAGCAACAGTTGATCATTAGGTGTTCCTAATTAAGTGGACAACGAGTGTATATATGTATATATATATATATATATATATATATATATATATATATATATATATATATATATATATATATATATATATATTGAGTATAGATACTCAAGTCTAGGTAGTAGGTTGGTAGACAGCAACCGCCCAGGGAGGTACTACCGTCCTGCCAAGTGAGTGTAAAACGAAAGCCTGTAATTGTTTTACATGATGGTAGGATTGCTGGTGTCCTTTTTTTCTGTCTCATAAACATGCAAGATTTCAGGTACGTCTTGCTACTTCTACTAACACTTAGGTCACACTACACTGCATGTACAAGCATATATATGTATATATACACATCCCTCTGGGTTTTCTTCTATTTTCTTTCTAGTTCTCGTTGTTGTTTATTTCCTCTTATCTCCATGGGGAAGTGGAACAGAATTCTTCCTCCGTAAGCCATGCGTGTTGTAAGAGGCGACTAAAATGCCAGGAGCAAGGGGCTAGTAACCCCTTCTCCCGTATAAATTACTAAATTTAAAAAGAGAAACTTTCGTTTTTCTTTTTGGGCCACCCTGCCTTGGTGGGATACGGCCGGTTTGTTGAAAAAAAAAAAAAAAAAAAAAAAAAAAAAAAAATGTATATATATATATATATATATATATATATATATATATATATATATATATATATATATATATATATATATATATATATATATATATATATATATATATATATATATATATATATGCAGTGGGTAACACCCTTCGGCGCCTAGTCGCCAAGGCTGCAGTAAGAAGGGTGAGTCAAGAAGCTGCTGCAATGTTGAAACCAACTCAGCTCGGTTTCGGCGTTCAACAGGGCTGTGAAGCAGCTGCCCACGCAGCACGAGTATATATCAAAAACATGTCCTATGAAAAAGCCTTGGTCAAATTGGACTTTGCCAATGCTTTCAACTCAGTCAGAAGGGATGCTGCTCTCCAAGCAGTTTATAGAAACTTCCCTTCCCTTTATCCCTTCATAGAATCATGTTATAGTGTGACTTCCAAACTATTGTTTGGGGACCATGAAATTGACTCGTGTGAGGGCGTGCAACAGGGGGACCCTCTCGCCCCCTTTCTATTTTGTTTGGTCATCAAGAAAGTCACGGAGGCGCTCTCCAGCGAGCTCAATATCTGGTTCCTGGACGACGGTACCATAGCTGGCACAACAGAATCTCTCCTGGAGGACATCAGTAAAATTAAAGATATGGGAGAAAGCCTGGGCCTTTCTTTAAACCGCACCAAATGTGAAATAGTTTCTACCAATCAACAGATGATCCAGAATATTAGTGCCGTTTTACCAGGAGCACGAGCCATTGAACCAGCCAATAGCACTCTCCTCGGTGCTCCTCTTGGGTCCAATGCCATCGATCTGATCCTAGGAAAAAAGTCTCAGACCTCCGGACGATGGAAAGCAGGATGAAAGACATTGACACACACGATGCCTTCTACCTACTCACCAGGTGCCTGTCAATCCCAAAACTTACCTATTTTCTGAGATGCTCCCCAGCCTTCAGCAGTCCAAAACTCAAGGAATATGACTCTCTCCTGAAGGCCATGCTAGAGAGTGTATTGAATCTTTCCCTTGACGATGGACAGTGGTTGCAAGCCTCACTTCCGGTCAGGCTTGGAGGGCTAGGAGTACGCAGATCCTCCCAGATTGCTCTACCAGCTTTCCTATCCTCTTCCATTGCATCAAACGAGTTGATAAGACAAATTCTTCCTGACACCCTCAGTGACTCAGCAGGAATAGAAGACCCTAGCTATGTCAGTGCCATCACCGAATGGGGGACTCTTGCTGCTCCAGCACCAAACCCTAGTGCAGCACTGGCTCACAAACAGTCAAGCTGGAATAGCCCAATTGCTGAAAAGGTGCTTGCCAACATGCTCAGGGCTGCAACATCAGATAGGGAGATTGCCCATCTCCAGGCTGTGAGTGCACCTCACTCCGGGGACTTCCTCCAAACAGTTCCCATATCGGCAATGGGAACGCGACTAGACCCTAAGACCCTCCGTATTGCAGTGGCTCTGCGCCTTGCTGCCCCAATTCACACAGAATATATGTGCATTTGCGGCGAAGTGCAAGCAGACCAATACGGTCTACATGGTCTTAACTGTTCCAAAACCAAGGGCTGGCATGCAAGAGACAATGAGGTCAACGACATCATTAAGAGAACCCTTGCAACAGCTGGATGCCCTGCCTAGAGAGAGCCACGACCACTTGCAGCAAACAATACCCACAACCCAGCAAACCGCCCCGACGGGTTCAAGCAAGCTCTTAGCATGGGACTATACCTGTATTCCACACTGGCTGACACCTATATCCATCACAGTGTGGGGCGACAGGGAGGAGCTGCTGACCACAGGGAGGAGTACAAGATCAGCAAGTACAGGGACATTAGCCAACAGTATCAATTTGTCCCAGTGGGATCAGAGACCTTGGGATCATGGGGAAAAAATGCCACACGTTTCCTTAAAGAATTGGGTTCCAGACTCATCGACACCACCAGGGACCCAAGGGCAGCCACTTTCATGTTCCAGCGCCTCAGCGTCGCCATCCAGAGGGGAAATGCTTGCTGCATACTTGGCTCACGTCCAGCCTCGGAGGAGCTGGAGGAAATTCATGATCTTTGATACATTGTGCCATTGTATTCATGTTTATGTTTTTTTCTGTAAATGTATTTTGTGTATTAATAAATGTTCACATAGAATAAAAAATATATAAGGGGTGGTAGGAGAAGAAAATATTCAAACCTCTCCCGGGAGAACCTTGAGTTTTCTCTGAGGTACGTTTATTGTCTTCTCTGAGGATGAGGGTCCCCATTCCAGCTATAGAGGTGGTACTTCCCTATGTATATTATATATATATATATATATATATATATATATATATATATATATATATATATATATATATATATATATATATATAAATAATATATATATATATATATATATATATATATATATATATATATATATATATATATATATATATATATATATATATATATATATATATATACAATTAGAAAGAACTCATTTAAAATTAAGTCCTTTCTAAATTTTTCTCTTATACGTTTAAAGATATAATTTTTTCAGTAATGTTGATGTAAAAATTTATAATTTTGCACCAAAAGGAACTTAGAAAACTTACCTAACCTTATTATAACAAGCGCAATTTATTTAAGCCTAACCCAACTAAATATATTTTAGATTTGTTTACAATAATTTAATACTAAACAAACACAGTGAAATATATTTTTTTCGTTAAGTTCAGAATGATTTTGGCGAAATTATTGCATACACAAATTTTCACTTGTCCTATATGGCAAGATGAGCGTTGCTATTTACGCCAAGATCGCAAGTTCTGCCTATTCGGTACGACATATATATATATATATATATATATATATATATATATATATATATATATATATATATATATATATATATATATATATATATATATATATATATATATATATATATATATATATATATATATACATATATATATATATATATATATATATATATATATATATATATATATATATATATATATATGTATATATATATATATATATAAATATATATATATATATATATATATATATATATATATATATATATATATATATATAAATATATATATATATATATATATATATATATATATATATATATATATATATATATATATATATATATATATGTATATGCAATAAGATCACAGTTAACAGGTGATTTCAGAATATGCAAAGCAACCACTCTGAAAGAATAGAGAAATTCCAAGCGCTTTCGTGACTACTCACATTATCAAGGAACTATGAAAGTAAAGCATCCAAGGAAGCTATATAAGGGGTCTGGCCAGCACCTCACTATCAGATCCCACAGCGGTTAAACACCTGACGCGCGCCGACCCAACTTGGATAGGTCCTTTGCACAACTCACCCACACACTATTCTACCCAAGAAAATTTAAAAATTATTATTTGTAAAGTTTAACAAGTTTAATGATAGTAGGAACTGGCAATGGTAAATCATAGTTAACGAGTTCTTCAGATAAGAAACTTAATAAATCATCAACAGGAACTTTCGTAAACAAGGAAGTAACATAAAAACTAACCATGTTAAAATCAATTAAGTCAGTCAAGGAGCTTAATTTATCAACCAAGTCTATGTTCTTTTTAACATTAAAGTTTGAAATTTTGCCAACAATAGTGCTCAAAATATCAACAAGCCATTTGGATAATTTATATGAAACTGACCCTATGGAGCTAATAATTGGTCTGACTGGATTCCTTGGTTTGTGTGTTTTTATTAGTCCATACATGTAAGGCAAAGATGGATTAGTCGAAGTAAATTGTTTGACTAATTCATCTTTGCCTTTCAGTAGAATAATCTCTTAGATGATACTGAAACCTATTCTAAACTTAGGAAAAATCCCCTAGAAACCGTTAACAGCAATTTCAATAAAACAATAAAACTTCTACTGAAAGGCAAAGATGAATTGGTAAAACAATTTACTTCCACTAATCCATCTTTAGCTTACATGTATGGACTAATAAAAACACACAAACCAAGGAATCCAGTCAGACCAATTATTAGCTCCATAGGGTCAGTTTCATATAAATTATCCAAATGGCTTGTTGATATTTTGAGCCCTATTGTTGGCAAAATTTCTAACTTTAATGTTAAAAACAACATAGACTTGGTTGATAAATTAAGCTCCTTGACTGACTTAAATGATTTTAACATGGTTAGTTTTGATGTTACTTCCTTGTTTACGAAAGTTCCTGTTGATGATTTATTAAGTTTCTTATCTGAAGAACTCGTTAACTATGATTTACCATTGCCAGTTCCTACTATCATTAAACTTATTAAGCTTTGCATTGTTGATGCAAAATTTGTATTTAATGATAAGTTTTACACTCAGAAGTTTGGTATGGCAATGGGAAATCCTCTTTCACCTGTTCTTAGTAACCTATACATGGAATTTTTTGAAACAAGGTTGCTTAACACAATCCTCCCTAATAGAGCTAAATGGTTCAGATATGTTGATGATATTTTGTGTCTTATGCCGAAAAATGTAGATATACACCATTTCCTTGGAAAATTAAATAGCTTACCCCATTCTATAAACTTTACTGTTGAGTTTGAAGAAAATAACTCATTGCCTTTTCTAGATGTTTTAATTATTAAGGGTAATAATGAATTCAAATTTAAAATTTACAGAAAACCTACAAATAACTGTTCCTATGTCCACTATTATTCCTCGCATCAAGATAGAGTCAAACTGTCTGTTTTCTCATCAATGTTTTTGAGAGCTTTACGAATTTGTAGTCCTGAGTTCATAGATGAGGAAATATCCAAAATTTATGAAATAGGTAATGATTTAAAATACCCATGAAATGTAATTAATAAATCTTTTAAAGTTGCTAGAAATACTTTTTACAATCCAAAAAGGAACAACCAGCCTTATTCAACTAAAAATATGTTGGTTCTCCCTTACCATGAAAACTTGGTTGATATGCCTTCTATTCTTAAGACTTTTAATATTAAAGTTGTATTCAAAAATTTTGATACAGTAAAAAAAACTTTTGATAAAGAATTCCCCCCAAAATGCTGATGGATGTGTCTATAAGATTCCTTGTAAAATTTGCGATAAAGTTTATTACGGTCAAACTGGTAAAAATCTCGAACTAAGATTAAAACAACATAAATATAGCATTAGAACTGGACAAGATTCCAATGCTCTATTTATTCATGTAAGAGATTTTAAGCATCCAATTGATTTTCAAAAAGTTGAGAAAGTAGTATCAAGGAAGTTCATTGTCGACAGGAATATAATTGAATCTTGTTTCATAAAAAGCAGTTTTGACAATAATATGAATATTTCCTTTGGTTTATATAAATTAGATCCATTTATAATTAATAGAATTTGGGAAGAATTTAATAATACACTGGACAAATAATAATTTTTAAATTTTCTTGGGTAGAATAGTTTGTGGGTGAGTTGTGCAAAGGACCTATCCAAGTTGGGTCGGCGCGCGTCAGGTGTTTAACCGTTGTGGGATCTGATTATGAGGTGCTGGCCAGACCCCTTATATAGCTTCCTTGGATGCTATATAGTCAAGTAGTCAAGAAAGCGCTTGGAATTTCTCTATTCTTTCAGAGTGGTTGTTTTGCATATGTATGTATATATACATATATATATATATATACAAATATATACATATATATATATATATACAAATATATACATATATATATATATATATACAAATATATACATATATATATATATATATATATGTATACAAATATATACATATATATATATATATATACAAATATATACATATATATATATATACAAATATATACATATATATATATATATACAAATATATACATATATATATATATATATAAATATATACATATATATATATGTCGTGCCGAATAGGCAGAACTTGCCATCTTGGCTTAAATAGCAACGCTCATCTTGACTTATAGGACAAGTGAAAATTTGTGCATGCAATAATTTCGCCAAAATCATTCTGAACCTAACGAAAAAAATATATTTCACTGTGTTTGTTTAGTTTTAAATTATTGTAACAAAATCTAAAATATATTTAGTTGGGTTAGGCTAAAATAAATTGCGCTTGTTATAATAAGGTTAGGTAAGTTTTCTAAGTTCCTTTTGGTGCAAAATTATAAACTTTTACATCAACATTAATGAAAAAATATATCTTTAAACGCATAAGAGAAATTTTTAGAAAGGACTTAATTTTAAATGAGTTCTTGCTAATTGACCAGTTTTACATATTCGGCACGACATATATATATATATACATATATATATATATATATATATATATATATATATATATATATATATATATATATATATATATATATATATAGGATGGGGTCCACCTCTGTTGTAAATTGTGGGACCCATAGCCTCGGAGAAGTGGATAAAAAGGCTTCAAGGAAAAATATTTGGATTTCTTCCTGAAGCCGTTTGAATATTAAACTTCCCCTACCACCCCATCTTTTGATATATATATTTTTTTTTACTAATAGGAATATATATATATATATATATATATATATATATATATATATATATATATATATATATATATATATATATATATATATATATATATATATATATATATATATATATATATATATATATATATATATATATGATAACCCTTCATATGATAACCCTATACTGCACGAATATGACAGTATTCTGAGGCAGATTTTTACGAAAGTACTTAACCTTACTCTAGAAGACGGGCAGTGGAACCAAGCTACACTTCCAGTCAGACTAGGAGGCATTGGTGTCCGCAAGTCATCACAGATTGCGTTACCTGCTTTTCTGTCCTCGTGTATTGCATCCAGAGAGCTTGTAGCAGCGATTCTCCCTGAACATCTTAGGGACAAGATTGGAGCCCAGGACCAAAAATTCATTGACGGAGCAATGATCTGGGATAATCTAACGGGCTCAGAAACCAGACCTGCTCCCCCCAACAACTACAAACAATCGCACTGGGATGGTCCAATAGTGGAAAATATAGCCTCAACGATGCTTCAGAGTGTGTCAGGGAAGGATAGAGCCCGCCTGCTGGCAGTGAGAGCCCCTCATGCTGGGGACTTTCTGTTGGCTGTTCCCAACTCCAGCCTTGGCACACGCCTCGACCCACAGACCATCCGCATCGGTGTTGCCCTTCGACTTGCCGCCCCTATTCTCGCCGAACACAGGTGTATTTGTGGCAGTGAAGCAGCAGACCGATTCGGGTACCATGGTCTTGTGTGCCGTAAATCCGAGGGAAAGATTGCAAGACATGAGGAGGTTAATAACATTATCAAGAGGAGCCTCACAACAGCTGGATGCCCAGCAGTAAGGGAGCCACCCCAACTATGCAGATCTGATGGCAGCCAGAAGCGTCCAGATGGTATCACCCTTCAAGCCTGGACAGATGGGAAGCAGGTGGTGTGGGACTATACATGTGCATCTACCTTGGCTGATACCTATCTCCAATACACCAGGGAGGAAGGAGAGGCAGCTGCCAGCTTTAGGGAGTCCCAAAAGTCTAGAAAATATGGAGAACTTGCCCATCATTATATGTTTGTTCCCATAGGCTCATGGGGAAAGAGTGCATCTAATTTCCTTAAGGAGCTGGGAAAAAGACTCATCAGGGTAACTAGGGATCCCAGGGCAGCTAGTTTTCTGTTCCAGCGGCTCAGCGCGGCTGTTCAAAGGGGTAATGCATGCTGCATTTTGGGCACGCGCCCCAGCTCTGAGGAGCTGGATGAGATTTTCGCCTTGTAATCGGTGATACACACGTAACAACATGTATATATGTATATATATATGCCACCTTTATATCAACAATGTACCTCTTAAATCTTCTGTGCCATATTATGTAATAAAATATTCCTATTGGTAAAAAAAAATAGTTTAAAAGATGGGGTGGTAGGGGAAGTGGAATATTCAAATGGCTTCAGGAAGAAATCCAAATATTCTTCCTTGAAGCCTTTTTATCCACTTCTCCGAGGCTATGGGTCCCACAATTTACACCAGAGGTGGACCCCATCCTATATATATGTAAAAAAAAAAAAAAAAAAAAAATATATATATATATGTATATATATATATATATATATATATATATGTATATATATATATATATATATATATATATATATATATATATATATTTTTATATTTTTTTTTTTTTTTTTTTTTTCAACAAGTCGGCCGTCTCCCACCGAGGCAGGGTGGCCCGAAAAAGAAAAACTTTCACCATCATTCACTCCATCACTGTCTTGCCAGAAGGGTGCTTTACACTACAGTTTTTAAACTGCAACATTAACACCCCTCCTTCAGAGTGCAGGCACTGTACTTCCCATCTCCAGGACTCAAGTCCGGCCTGCCGGTTTCCCTGAATCCCTTCATAAATGTTACTTTGCTCACACTCCAACAGCACGTCAAGTATTAAAAACCATTTGTCTCCATTCACTCCTATCAAACACGCTCACGCATGCCTGCTGGAAGTCCAAGCCCCTCGCACACAAAACCTCCTTTACCCCCTCCCTCCAACCCTTCCTAGGCCGACCCCTACCCCGCCTTCCTTCCACTACAGACTGATACACTCTTGAAGTCATTCTGTTTCGCTCCATTCTCTCTACATGTCCGAACCACCTCAACAACCCTTCCTCAGCCCTCTGGACAACAGTTTTGGTAATCCCGCACCTCCTCCTAACTTCCAAACTACGAATTCTCTGCATTATATTCACACCACACATTGCCCTCAGACATGACATCTCCACTGCCTCCAGCCTTCTCCTCGCTGCAACATTCATCACCCACGCTTCACACCCATATAAGAGCGTTGGTAAAACTATACTCTCATACATTCCCCTCTTTGCCTCCAAGGACAAAGTTCTTTGTCTCCACAGACTCCTAAGTGCACCACTCACTCTTTTTCCCTCATCAATTCTATGATTCACCTCATCTTTCATAGACCCATCCGCTGACACGTCCACTCCCAAATATCTGAATACGTTCACCTCCTCCATACTCTCTCCCTCCAATCTGATATTCAATCTTTCATCACCTAATCTTTTTGTTATCCTCATAACCTTACTCTTTCCTGTATTCACCTTTAATTTTCTTCTTTTGCACACCCTACCAAATTCATCCACCAATCTCTGCAACTTCTCTTCAGAATCTCCCAAGAGCACAGTGTCATCAGCAAAGAGCAGCTGTGACAACTCCCACTTTGTGTGTGATTCTTTATCTTTTAACTCCACGCCTCTTGCCAAGACCCTCGCATTTACTTCTCTTACAACCCCATCTATAAATATATTAAACAACCACGGTGACATCACACATCCTTGTCTAAGGCCTACTTTTACTGGGAAAAAATTTCCCTCTTTCCTACATACTCTAACTTGAGCCTCACTATCCTCGTAAAAACTCTTCACTGCTTTCAGTAACCTACCTCCTACACCATACACTTGCAACATCTGCCACATTGCCCCCCTATCCACCCTGTCATACGCCTTTTCCAAATCCATAAATGCCACAAAGACCTCTTTAGCCTTATCTAAATACTGTTCACTTATATGTTTCACTGTAAACAC